>NC_054476.1:171418523-171616123 GCF_017639515.1 Carcharodon carcharias
CCCCCAACACACACACACATCCCCCCCTCCCCCAACACACACACACATCCCCCCTCCCCCAACACACACACACATCCCCCCCTCCCCCAACACACACACACGACCCCCTCCCCCAACACACACACACACCCCCTCCCCCAACACACACACACACCCCCTCCCCCAACACACACACACACCCCCTCCCCCAACACACACACACCCCCCCTCCCCCAACCCACACACACCCCCCCTCCCCCAACCCACACACACACCCCCTCCCCCAACACACACACACCCCCTCCCCCAACACACACACACACCCCCTCCCCCAACACACACACACACCCTCCCCCAACACACACACACATCCCCCCTCCCCCAACACACACACACATCCCCCCTCCCCCAACACACACACACATCCCCCCTCCCCCAACACACACACACATCCCCCCTCCCCCAACACACACACACATCCCCCCTCCCCAACACACACACACATCCCCCCTCCCCAACACACACACACATCCCCCCTCCCCCAACACACACACACATCCCCCTCCCCCAACACACACACACATCCCCCTCCCCCAACACACACACACATCCCCCCTCCCCCAACACACACACACATCCCCCCTCCCCCAACACACACACACATCCCCCCTCCCCCAACACACACACACATCCCCCTCCCCCAACACACACACACATCCCCCCTCCCCCAACACACACACACATCCCCCCTCCCCCAACACACACACACATCCCCCCTCCCCCAACACACACACACATCCCCCCTCCCCCAACACACACACACATCCCCCCTCCCCCAACACACACACACATCCCCCCTCCCCCAACACACACACATCCCCCCTCCCCCAACACACACACATCCCCCTTCCCCCAACACACACACACACATCCCCCTTCCCCCAACACACACACACACATCCCCCCTCCCCCAACACACACACACATCCCCCCTCCCCCAACACACACACACATCCCCCCTCCCCCAACACACACACACATCCCCCCTCCCCCAACACACACACACACACACATCCCCCCTCCCCCCCCACACACACACACACATCCCCCCTCCCCCCCACACACACACACACACACATCCCCCCTCCCCCAACACACACACACACACACATCCCCCCTCCCCCCCCACACACACACACACACATCCCCCCTCCCCTCACACACACACACACACACACACACACACACACATCCCCCCTCCCCTCCACACACACACACACACACACACACACACACACACACATCCCCCCTCCCCCCCAACACACACACATCCCCCCTCCCCCCCCACACACACACACACACATCCCCCCTCCACCCCCCCCCACACACACACACACACACACATCCCCCCTCCCCTCCACACACACACACACACACACACACACACACACATCCCCCCTCCCCCCCAACACACACACACATCCCCCCCTCCCCCCCAACACACACACACACATCCCCCCTCCCCCCCAACACACACACAGACATCCCCCCTCCCCCCCCCAACACACACACACACATCCCCCCTCCCCCCCCCCACACACACACACATCCCCCCTCCCCCCCACACACACACACACACATCCCCCCTCCCCCCCCACACACACACACACATCCCCCCTCCCCCCCACACACACACACATCCCCCCCTCCCCCCCACACACACACACACATCCCCCCTCCCCCCACACACACACACACATCCCCCCTCCCCCCACACACACACACACACACATCCCCCTCCCACCCACACACACACACATCCCCCCCCACACACACACACATCCACCTTCCCCCACTCCCCCACACAAACACACATCCCCCTCCCCCACACACACACACACACATCCTTTCCACCCCCCCTCCCCCACCACCCACCTCCCTACCCCCCATCCCTACCCCCCTACAAACACACATCCCCCCTGCCCCCCCCCACACACACACACACACACACACATCCCTTCCCACCCCCCCTCCCCCACCACCCACCTCCCTACTCCCCATCCCTACCCCCCCCCACACACACATCCCCCCCTCCCCCCCACACACACACATCCCCTCACCCCCCCCACACACACACACATCCTTCCCACCCCCCCTCCCCCACCTCCTTACGCCCCCCATCCGTACCCCCCTACACACACACATCCCCCCTCCCCCCACACATACACACACATCCCCTCACCCCCACACACACACACACACACACACATCCCCCTCCCCCACCCCGCACACACACATCCCCCCTCCCCCCCGCACACAAACACACACACATCCCACCACCCCCCCACACACACACACATCCCACCACCCCCCCCACCCACACACACATCCCCCCACCCCCCCCCCACTCCCCCACACACACACACACATCCACCCTCCCCCACTCCCCCACACACACACACACACACATCCCCCTCCCCCACTCCCCCACACACACACACACCCCCTCCCCCACACACAGACACACACATCCACCCTCCCCCACTCCCCCACACACACACACACCCCCTCCCCCACACAGACACAGACATCCCCCACTCCCCCACCCCGCACACTCACATCCCCCTCCCCCACCCCGCACACACATCCCCCACTCCCCCACACACATCCCCCCCACCCCCACCACACACACATCCCACCCCGCCCCCCCACACACAGACATATCCCTCCCTCCCCCACACACACACACACACACACACACATCACCCGCTCCCCCACCCCCCCACGCACATCACCCTCTCCCCCCACCCCCCACGCACATCGCCCTCTCCCCCCACCCCCCACGCACATCGCCCTCTCCCCCCACCCCCCACGCACATCGCCCTCTCCTCCCACCCCCCACGCACATCGCCCTCTCCCCCCACCCCCCACGCACATCGCCCTCTCCCCCCACCCCCCACGCACATCGCCCTCTCCCCCCACCCCCCACGCACATCGCCCTCTCCCCCCACCCCCCACGCACATCGCCCTCTCCCCCCACCCCCCACGCACATCGCCCTCTCCCCCCACCCCCCACGCACATCGCCCTCTCCCCCCACCCCCCACGCACATCGCCCTCTCCCCCCACCCCCCACGCACATCGCCCTCTCCCCCCACCCCCCACGCACATCGCCCTCTCCCCCCACCCCCCACGCACATCGCCCTCTCCCCCCACCCCCCACGCACATCGCCCTCTCCCCCCACCCCCCACGCACATCGCCGTCTCCCCCCACCCCCCACGCACATCGCCGTCTCCCCCCACCCCCCACGCACATCGCCCTCTCCCCCCACCCCCCACGCACATCGCCCTCTCCCCCCACCCCCCACGCACATCGCCCTCTCCCCCCACCCCCCACGCACATCGCCCTCTCCCCCCACCCCCCACGCACATCGCCCTCTCCCCCCACCCCCCACGCACATCGCCCTCTCCCCCCACCCCCCACGCACATCGCCCTCTCCCCCCACCCCCCACGCACATCGCCCTCTCCCCCCACCCCCCACGCACATCGCCCTCTCCCCCCACCCCCCACGCACATCGCCCTCTCCCCCCACCCCCCACGCACATCGCCCTCTCCCCCCACCCCCCACGCACATCGCCCTCTCCCCCCACCCCCCACGCACATCGCCCTCTCCCCCCACCCCCCACGCACATCGCCCTCTCCCCCCACCCCCCACGCACATCGCCCTCTCCCCCCACCCCCCACGCACATCGCCCTCTCCCCCCACCCCCCACGCACATCGCCCTCTCCCCCCACCCCCCACGCACATCGCCCTCTCCCCCCACCCCCCACGCACATCGCCCTCTCCCCCCACCCCCCACGCACATCGCCCTCTCCCCCCACCCCCCACGCACATCGCCCTCTCCCCCCACCCCCCACGCACATCGCCCTCTCCCCCCACCCCCCACGCACATCGCCCTCTCCCCCCACCCCCCACGCACATCGCCCTCTCCCCCCACCCCCCACGCACATCGCCCTCTCCCCCCACCCCCCACGCACATCGCCCTCTCCCCCCACCCCCCACGCACATCGCCCTCTCCCCCCACCCCCCACGCACATCGCCCTCTCCCCCCACCCCCCACGCACATCGCCCTCTCCCCCCACCCCCCACGCACATCGCCCTCTCCCCCCCACCCCCCACGCACATCGCCCTCTCCCCCCACCCCCCCACGCACATCGCCCTCTCCCCCCACCCCCCACGCACATCGCCCTCTCCCCCCACCCCCCACGCACATCGCCCTCTCTCCCCCACCCCCCACGCACATCGCCCTCTCCCCCCCACCCCCCACGCACATCGCCCTCTCCCCCCACCCCCCACGCACATCGCCCTCTCCCCCCACCCCCCACGCACATCGCCCTCTCCCCCCACCCCCCACGCACATCGCCCTCTCCCCCACCCCCCACGCACATCGCCCTCTCCCCCCACCCCCCACGCACATCGCCCTCTCCCCCCACCCCCCACGCACATCGCCCTCTCCCCCCACCCCCCACGCACATCGCCCTCTCCCCCCACCCCCCACGCACATCGCCCTCTCCCCCCACCCCCCACGCACATCGCCCTCTCCCCCCACCCCCCACGCACATCGCCCTCTCCCCCCCACCCCCCACGCACATCGCCCTCTCCCCCCTCCCCCCACGCACATCGCCCTCTCCCCCCACCCCCCCCGCGCACATCGCCCTCTCCCCCCCACCCCCCCCGCGCACATCGCCCTCTCCCCCCACCCCCCCCGCGCACATCGCCCTCTCCCCCCACCCCCCGCGCACATCGCCCTCTCCCCCCACCCCCCCGCGCACATCGCCCTCTCCCCCCCACCCCCCCGCGCACATCGCCCTCTCCCCCCACCCCCCACGCACATCGCCCTCTCCCCCCACCCCCCACGCACATCGCCCTCTCCCCCCCACACCCCACGCACATCGCCCTCTCCCCCCACACCCCACGCACATCGCCCTCTCCCCCCACCCCCCACGCACATCGCCCTCTCCCCCCACCCCCCCACGCACATCGCCCTCTCCCCCCACCCCCCCACGCACATCGCCCTCTCCCCCCACACCCCACCCCCCACGCACATCGCCCTCTCCCCCCACACCCCACCCCCCACGCACATCGCCCTCTCCCCCCACCCCCCCACGCACATCGCCCTCTCCCCCCACACCCCCACGCACATCACCCACTCCCCCCACCCCGCCACGCACATCGCCTTCTCCCCCCACCCCGCCACGCACATCGCCCTCTCCCCCCACCCCGCCACGCACATCGCCCTCTCCCCCCACCCCGCCACGCACATCGCCCTCTCCCCCCACCCCGCCACGCACATCGCCCTCTCCCCCCACCCCGCCACGCACATCGCCCTCTCCCCCCACCCCGCCACGCACATCGCCCTCTCCCCCCACCCCGCCACGCACATCGCCCTCTCCCCCCCACCCCGCCACGCACATCGCCCTCTCCCCCCACCCCGCCACGCACATCGCCCTCTCCCCCCACCCCGCCACGCACATCGCCCTCTCCCCCCACCCCGCCACGCACATCGCCCTCTCCCCCCCACCCCGCCACGCACATCGCCCTCTCCCCCCCACCCCGCCACGCACATCGCCCTCTCCCCCCACCCCGCCACGCACATCGCCCTCTCGCCCCCACCCCTCCCACGACGCCCACTCGCCCCCACCCCTCCCACGACGCCCACTCGCCCCCACCCCTCCCACGACGCCCACTCGCCCCCACCCCCCCCACGACGCCCACTCGCCCCCACCCCCCCACGACGCCCACTCGCCCCCATACCACCACCTGCACATTCCCCCCGCGCATTCCCCCCGCGCATTCCCCCCGCGCATTCCCCCCGCGCATTCCCCCCGCGCATTCCCCCCCGCGCATTCCCCCCGCGCATTCCCCCCGCGCATTCCCCCCGCGCATTCCCCCCGCGCATTCCCCCCGCGCATTCCCCCCGCGCATTCCCCCCGCGCATTCCCCCCGCGCATTCCCCCCGCGCATTCCCCCCCGCGCATTCCCCCCCGCGCATTCCCCCCCGCGCATTCCCCCCCGCGCATTCCCCCCCCGCGCATTCCCCCCCGCGCATTCCCCCCCGCGCATTCCCCCCCGCGCATTCCCCCCCGCGCATTCCCCCCCGCGCATTCCCCCCCGCGCATTCCCCCCCGCGCATTCCCCCCGCGCATTCCCCCCCGCGCATTCCCCCCCGCGCATTCCCCCCCGCGCATTCCCCCCCGCGCATTCCCCCCCGCGCATTCCCCCCCGCGCATTCCCCCCCGCGCATTCCCCCCCGCGCATTCCCCCCCGCGCATTCCCCCCCGCGCATTCCCCCCCGCGCATTCCCCCCCGCGCATTCCCCCCCGCGCATTCCCCCCCGCGCATTCCCCCCCGCGCATTCCCCCCCCGCGCATTCCCCCCCGCGCATTCCCCCCCGCGCATTCCCCCCCCGCGCATTCCCCCCCGCGCATTCCCCCCCGCCCATTCCCCCCCGCCCATTCCCCCCCGCCCATTCCCCCCCGCCCATTCCCCCCCGCCCATTCCCCCCCGCGCATTCCCCCCCGCGCATTCCCCCCCGCGCATTCCCCCCCGCGCATTCCCCCCCGCGCATTCCCCCCCGCGCATTCCCCCCCGCGCATTCCCCCCCGCGCATTCCCCCCCGCGCATTCCCCCCCGCGCATTCCCCCCCGCGCATTCCCCCCCGCGCATTCCCCCCCGCGCATTCCCCCCCGCGCATTCCCCCCCGCGCATTCCCCCCCGCGCATTCCCCCCCGCGCATTCCCCCCCGCGCATTCCCCCCCGCGCATTCCCCCCCGCGCATTCCCCCCGCGCATTCCCCCCGCGCATTCCCCCCCGCGCATCCCCCCCCGCGCATCCCCCCCCGCGCATCCCCCCCGCGCATCCCCCCCGCGCATCCCCCCCCGCGCATCCCCCCCCGCGCATCCCCCCCCGCGCATCCCCCCCGCGCATCCCCCCCCGCGCATCCCCCCCCGCGCATCCCCCCCCGCGCATCCCCCCCCGCGCATCCCCCCCCGCGCATCCCCCCCCGCGCATCCCCCCCCCGCGCATCCCCCCCCGCGCATCCCCCCCCGCGCATCCCCCCCCGCGCATCCCCCCCCGCGCATCCCCCCCCGCGCATTCCCCCCCGCGCATTCCCCCCCCGCGCATTCCCCCCCGCGCATTCCCCCCCGCGCATTCCCCCCCGCGCATTCCCCCCCGCGCATTCCCCCCCGCGCATTCCCCCCCGCGCAATCCCCCCCCGCGCATTCCCCCCCCGCGCATTCCCCCCCGCGCATTCCCCCCCGCGCATTCCCCCCGCGCATTCCCCCCGCGCATTCCCCCCCGCGCATTCCCCCCGCGCATTCCCCCCGCGCATTCCCCCCCGCATTCCCCCCCGCATCCCCCCCGCGCACCCCCCCCCGCGCACCCCCCCCCGCGCACCCCCCCCCCGCGCACCCCCCCCCCCGCGCAATCCCCCCGGCGCATACCCCCCGCGCATACCCCCCGCGCATTCCCCCCGCGCATTCCCCCCCGCATCCTCTCCCCCGCGCATCCTCTCCCCCGCGCATCCTCCCCCCCGCGCATCCTCCCCCCCGCGCATCCTCCCCCCCGCGCATCCTCCCCCCCCGCGCATCCTCCCCCCCGCGCATCCTCCCCCCCCGCGCATCCTCCCCCCCGCGCATCCTCCCCCCCCGCGCATCCTCCCCCCCGCGCATCCTCCCCCCCGCGCATCCTCCCCCCCGCGCATCCTCCCCCCCGCGCATCCTCCCCCCCGCGCATCCTCCCCCCCGCGCATCCTCCCCCCCGCGCATCCTCCCCCCCCGCGCATCCTCCCCCCCGCGCATCCTCCCCCCCGCGCATCCTCCCCCCCGCGCATCCTCCCCCCCCGCGCATCCTCCCCCCCGCGCATCCTCCCCCCCGCGCATCCTCCCCCCCGCGCATCCTCCCCCCCGCGCATCCTCCCCCCCGCGCATCCTCCCCCCCGCGCATCCTCCCCCCCGCGCATCCTCCCCCCGCGCCTTCTCCCCCCCCGTGTATTCTCCCCCCCGCGCGTTCCTCCCACCCCCCCCATGCATATTGCCCCCTCCCCCCGTCCCCCCCCCACACACATTCCCCCTCCTCCCCCGCACACTTCCCTCCCCCCCACACACATCCCTCCCCACCCCCACACACCCCTACTCTCACCTCCCCCCCCCCTCCCCCGCACATCCCCCCCTCCCCCCCACACACACGCACACACACACAACTCATTTTCAGTTGCATTATTGCAGCTGGCTTGACTATTGAGCAGGTTTCAGTGTGTTTTTTGTAATCCAGGGCTGGATAATGTACTGCTCTGAAACACAGGGTGTTCTTGCTCTCAGTAATCTGCGTTACATGAAATTTAAATTAGATTATAACTGCTGCAAATGTGCTTTTAAAACTGTAATTTATAACTAGGCAAGTAGTGATATCAATCCCAATCTGCCACTACATTAGTTTATTTACTATTTACACAACAGTGCTTTTGGTTTATTATATATTTGTAGTTCCCTGGAATTGTTAGCTTAGCCTATTTTAGGGACATGTGGTTTGTTTTTAGATTTCATTACTTAGTATGTTAACATCATTAAATGCTTAAACTGGAAAAAATTGAATTGCTTGATTGATTTTGTTGTGTAGTTTTGTTTTAACCATATTTTCTTCTCCCTCCCCCCGTTACTTGTGAAATAAAATGCTGATTTTCTTATTCATTGATTGAATATCTTGGGCAAGTTGAGCCCTGGCAGATTCCTGCTTGATGAGCAAAAACTTTTTTGCTTCAGTGAACAGTTGTTGCTGCCTCCTGCTTGCCATCCATTTGTTTAGTGAAGAATTGAAATGACCAAACTACAACACACATTTGTGTGCCTATCTGTGGCTGGGACCAAAAGTCACTATATGTTTTAGCAGAATGTACCATGAATTAAGCTTTGAATTTTCATCATTTTTATTACCATTTTACATATGCTGTGAAAGCATGGTCATTTAAAAAAAAATGTAATTTCTCTCGAGGTAAGTTACCAGCCTTGCTGCAATGCATTGAGTGGAGATAAGATACTTTTCCCACAATGAAGGAGGAAGAATTAAGGGGCTCAGTCTTCCTAAGATGAGGCCACAACTGGAGTATTGTGTGCAGTTCTGGTCACCACATTACAGGAAGGACATAATAGCTTTGGAGAGAGTGCAGAGGAGATTTACAAGAATGTTGCCAGGGTTAGAAAAGTGTAGCTATGAGGAGAGATTGGATAGGTTGGGGTTATTTTCCTTAGAACAACGAAGGCTGAGAGGTGACTTGATTGAGGTGTACTAAATTATGAGGGGAATAGATAGTGGACAGGATAAAATTGTTTCCCTTGGTGGAGAATTCTAGAACCAGGGAACGTAGATTCAAGATAAGTGGCAGAAGGTGTCGGGGGGCATGAGGAAGAACTTTTTTACACAGAGGGTAGTGGGTGTGTGGAATTCACTGCCCAAGTTGGTGGTAGAGGCAGAAACTTTAAAATCTTTTTAAAAAGTACCTGGATCTGCACCTTAAGTGCTGTAAGCTGCAGGACTATGGGCCGGGTGCAGGTGGGATTAGAAAGGGCACCTGGGTATCCTCGGGTTGGCATGGACAGGATGGGCCAAATGGCCTCCTTCTGTGCTGTAACCTTTCTCTGGTTCTCAGATGCTTCTATGTAAACTCACCTAGTTGATTAAAGAATACTTGTCACTTGACAAAGATAGTACATGTTACAAAAAAGCTTTGGGAAAGGAGAAAGGTAACTTATTGTTAGTTAAGTCAGTTGTTAGTTAAGACAGGGCCAATCTGGCATCTACAAATGATAAGTTTTGCTTGTTTTTTAGGCATCAGGAGCGCTTGATTTGTAAAATGTTTTCCTGTGATAAACTGTTCTGTTAGTGCAGATATTAACTTGTAGACAATATGGCAATGTAGCAATCTGTATTGGAGCTGAAATTTAAAAGGGTCATAAACAGATTAAATGAATGGACTAAACTGTGGCAGATGGAACTCAATGTAGGGAAGTGTAAGATTGCCCGTTTTGGAGCCAAGACAAGCGAATGGGAATATTTTCATTATGGTGAGATACTGGGAACTGTGGAGGAGCAAAAAAAAATTGGGTATCCACCGACCACTAAAAACTAGTGCATAAGTACATATAGTAATCAAAATGCTTACTGAAATATTGACCTTTCTCTGAAATGTGTATGCGTACAAAGGAAAGGAAGTTTTGCTTCATTTGCACAGAGTCTTCATCAAACTCCATCTGCTAGACTGCATTTTGTATTGGGTACTGCACCTCAGGAAGTACATATTGGCCTTTTAGAGGAGAAACAATGGAGACTCACCAGAATTATACAGGTTTAAATCATAAGGACCTATTACATAAATGAGGTTTACAAGGTTGAGGGATTATTTAATTAAGGAATTTGAAACAGTAAAAAACAGTGGATCAGTTGAAATTTTCAAGTCTTTGTGCTTTATGGATTTTTATTAGATGAGGGAGTATTGAGCAATATGGATCAAAGATGGGTAAATAGAATGGAGGTTCAGATCAGTCATAATCTAATTGAATAGCACAATAGGATCAAGGCACTGATTAGCCTATTCCTGTTCCTATGTTCCTAACAACAGAGCTTAAAAGTTACTGGCAAGAAGAACTGCAGAATGTTGCAGTGCAAAGGAAAGGTTTATTCCTTGGCAGATAAGCATCCACTGTTGCGGAAGGATAGGCAAAGGAAAGACAATGAAAAGTTCAATTGAAAGTAAAATAATGTTTATGCAATAGTAGTGGTTTCTGCCTTGGCTCAACAAATTTGAGAATTCAGTTTCTTAATAGAAAAGTTGATAAATATTACAAGGCTCGTGAGGCAATCAAATTTTCCTAAAATTTTAAGTGACATTTTTCTTCTTTCCTATAACTTCATTTTCAAGACTACTGATTTATTGTGACTGAATAAATTGCATTCCAATTTTATTGCATGGAATTCCAAGATTGTCAATTTTTCCAAGGAAACCATAAACCAATTGTCTTGCTTGTACTGTGCCAAAGCTGTTGAGTGCAGTTTCATGAAGTGCATATTTCATTTTGCCCACGCTTCAAGGGAAGCTATTCTGCTTGATTTCCCTGAGGTGTTACTGGCGTTACCAAATTGGTGCATTTTGAAGGACAAGTTAGAGTGCAGGGATGTGCATTAATTTTCCTAATCTGATTGCCCAGAAGGAAAGGCAGTAGTTTTCATTTGCTTGAGTCAAATACTAATTGGGCATGGCAATTCCAAATGATTAAAATAATGCAAAAGAAAGTTTTCTGTTTTGTAAGCTAATTCGATTGTCACTCCCAATATCTGTCCATATTCTATCCTAACCAAACCCCACTTGCCAACTCTTACAGTCCTTTCTGACTTAGGGACTTGATGCCCCAATGCTGCAAATTTAAAATTCTTACCCCTGTTTAAATCCCTCAATGGTGTGTCTCTGCCATCACTGTAATTTCCTCCAGCCCCACAAGCCACTTTGACTTCCACCAAGCTCTCTACTCCTCTGACAACAGCTCCTTGTGCATTTATCCCACTGCTGGTGGCTGTTGATTCAGCTATCTAGGCCTTGTGCTCTGAGTTCCCCCCTCTCAAACATCTAAATTGTTCTTTGTCTCTCTTTGCTTTTTCCAATACTTGGAAAATCTTTGCATATTCTAAGTTGTTACACAATCGACATTGGCATAAAATACCTGAGATTTCAATTTTCATTATTAACATCATGCATTTAATGTCAGTTTGTTGCAGATGCATTCTAAATAGTTCCATTGTTTTTGCACAGTGACTGTGCTACATATTTAGAGAATACTGAACTATAAAGATGTAGAGAATAAAATAATTTGCAGAACCAAATGTTCCAAGGACTGAATCTTATCTCAATTCTTACAACTGTCTCTACTAATCTTCAGAACAAGAGGAAGCTTTAAGTCCTGATTTGAGTTATTTAGTATGGACAGTTAAATACCATTTAAGATTACCATTATTGTAACTGCCACAAAGATGAAATCTTCTTTTTCCTTTTTTTTAAAAAAATGGACTGATACTTTTTTTTTAATGGCGTGCCTACAAATAATACAGCTGGGATATTAAAATAAGCATTCCAATTATTAATTCAGGATCTTGCTTGTGCTATTCACGTCTTCACTTTCTTGCAGGGGTAGATCAACTCTTTTTGGGTAAGAGGCTTTGACATTAGGTAATGAAACAATCCTTTGACTCATTCAAGTCAAGAATAGTTTTTTTTGGGGTCCGCTGGGTATCTGGCATGCATGGAAACTTTTTGTCATGTTTTAAAAGTTTTTCCAATTAAATCTACATCAACGTACAGGGTTTATGTTGATGCAGTATTGAGTGCACAAGCTTTCAAGAGTCTCACCCCCCCACCCCCCCCCAAATCCTCCTCCTCCCTCCCCCCAACAGGTTGGCAGAACCAAGACATGGCTAAGTGTGTGCAGAGTGCTGCAACAGCTTAACTAGCTAAGATGAGTTGTAAGTTTCCCACTCGTTCATTTTAGGATATCGTAACCATTAGCAACATGGTTTGTAAGGATCATCATAGATACTTTGGTTTTCTTCTCTTTCCTTCTCTTTCTATCCCACCCCCAACAAACCTGTCATCCACATGTGCTCCCAGCAGCGTTGCTCAGTAGTGATCAGGTGTAGGAAATAGAGGAGACTTCTTTTAATCAGCCACCCTAACTTAGTAGTAGAGGCTGGTTTTAGTATGTCTATTGTGATCAGCCAGCTTAGTAACAGAGTAAAGGTTGAACACGCGACCTTCTAGTCTGCATGGCTTAATTAGCTGAGCTGATGAAGCAAAATAGGTTTTATATTTTAAAAAAAAATGCACATGTGCAATCTTTAACAATTTTGAAATTTACTTTTTTAAAAGCTTCCTGCGTACCCTACAAATATTGAAATAGGGTAACATTGTCACAAAAGGTATGTCTTTGTTTGGAATGGATCAGGTCATTTATTGCCTTGCCAGCTTTAAAATTACATTTGATTAAATGCAGAGGTGTTCCAAATTGCAAGTACATTATTTCAGCACAAATTGAATTCATTCAAATGTGGTATCTTTTTCCACTAAGTACATTACTTGGCATAATTGGCTACCTTTTCTGATTTACATCCGTGACCTAGATTCAGAACCGTGATGCAAATTGGTCAAAATTTGCTAATGATGTCAAGATAGCAGAGGGCACGGAACTGAAGGAAGCAACTCAAAAATTATGGAATGACTTAAATAAACTATGTAAGCAGGTAGAACAAAAGGAGATGAAATTTAATGTAGTCAAGTGTAAATAAAGACACGTAAGGAGAAATGGTTGTACTCCATGAAGAGTGTCAGAAACATCGGAACAGAAGAAGGCCATTCAGTCTGTCAAGCCTGCTCCACCATTCAATACAATCATGACTGATCGAATACTTCAATGCCTTTTACCCACACAAATCCCATAACCCTTTTACGTTATTGTTAATCAGAAATCTATCAATCTCCATCTTAAACGTACTCAATGACTGCGCTTCCATGGCCCTCTGGGGTAGAGAATTCCAAAGATTCACAGCCCTCTGAGTGAAGAAATTTCTCCTCCTCCTCGGTCCTAAGTGACTTCCCCCTTATTTTGAAATTGTGTCCCATGGCTCTAGACTCCCCAACCAGAGGAAACGTCTTGCCTGCATCTGTCCTGTCTATTCCTTTAAATATTTTATAGGTTTCAACGAGATCGCCTCTCATTGTTAACTCTGGAAAATACAGGCCCAGTTTGCCCAATCTCTCTTCATAAGACATTCTGGGAATGGCGGGACTAAGTCTGTTGAAATAACTGAAGCACTAGGAATTTTATTAGACTGAGCACTTGGCATGTCCGGCCAATGCAGAGCAGCAGTTAACAAAAACCAATATAATTAATAACATAGTGACAACAGTAGAATAAAGGTCAGAGGAAGGTGCTTTCAAACTGTAAGTGCTCTGATCAGACTGTACCTTGAGAATTGTGTCCATTGCAATTAACATTGTAATTGTAGAATTAAACTTCAGATGAATATAGCATTAATAGTAAGGCAGCCCACCTATCCCATTTTAACAGGCTGTTGGCACAGTGACTGACGTAGTCTTAACTTTCACCAAATGACCTGCAGGGGAAGGAAGTAAGAATAATGTGCTAGAGAAAAACAATATTTATTCATTTATCCACTTGGTAGTATAGAGCTTGAGTATTCCTGGAAAAAAGAGACATGCTTATTATGCTTTTCGTCTTGTATTCATCAGGACAGATGCAAGAATCCCATTTTGCAAAGGGAACAATAAATTATGCTGCATGAGAAAAGGGTGCTGGTTGTTTGGTAGATGGACTTGGGTTGATATGTGATTCCTTAATTGGACAACACTTGGAGAACAATCTCAAGTGTGCTAAGGATTACATTACAACCGATTTTAAGATTATCAGTCAGGCTCGCAATGTGGCTCACTTAGGCTTGCTAGATGCTTCATATATGCACACATAGAGCCCTCAACAAGCAGAAAAAACATCTCCAGGCATTAAGCTTTTTTCAGTTGAACAGGGCATGGGGACAGCTGTTCACTGGTGCAATCCCCTTAAAAAAACATCTCAACCAATAGCAACCTACTTTTTGTTTTGAATTTATAGAAAGGTTTGGAGGATAACTTTTCCCTCGTGCATGGTCAAGGTGGGGCCACGGAGAAATCAGAGTGTACTTGCCAAACAATCAGCAACCTTTTTTTTCATGCAGTATAAATTGTTCAATTTGAAATTTGGTACTCTTGTGTCTATCCTGATGAGTGCAAAATGAAAAGCTCCGACAGCATGTCTCGTTATTCAGAAATATTTATTTATCACGTACGGCTGAGTCAAATTTTGTTCACGGTGTATTACCATCATCCTTTTCCTCCAGCACTTTGTGTAAAAACCAGAAACACTCACACTATGTATTTTACTTTGTCAGTTTATCCAGCTGCCAGTTGTGATATGACTTACTGGCTCTAAGTATAATATTGATTAATTATGAAGTCATTCAAGTTGATGTCCTCAGAATTACAGATGAAAGAGTGCCAATTTTGTTCTCAAATGATCCATTAGACATTTTAGTCTTGTCACAAATTACATGTGGACCTGATACTTATGAACTGTAGGAACATACAAACAAGGAGCAGGAGTAGGCCATTCGGTCACTCGAGCCTGCTCCACCATTTAATAAGATCATGGCTGATATGATAGTAACCTCAAATCTGCATCCTGCCTACCCCCGATAACCTATCATCCCCTTGCTTACCAAGCATCTATCCACCTCTGCCTTAAAAATATTCAAAGACTCTGTTCCATCACTTTTTCAGGCAAAGCGTTCCAAAAACACTCAACCCTCTAGGAGAAAAAAATTCACCTCATTGTTTTAAATGGGCGACACCTTTTTTTTTAAACAGTGACCCCTAGTTCTAGATTCTCCCACAAGAAGAAACATCCTTTCCACATCCACCCTGTTAAGACTCCTCAGGATCTTATGTTTCAATCAAGTCGCCTCTTACTCTTCTAAACTCCAGCGGTTACAAGCCTAGCCTGCCCAACCTTTCCTCATTAGACAACCTACCCATTACAGGTAAACCTTCTGTTCACAGTCACTCGAGATAGTGTCCAGAATTATACCTATACTTTTTCAAACTTTAGGTGCATGATTAGTAACTTTATTTGATATTTTTTCAAAGATGCATTATTATTTATTTTTTCATTCCTTGTGGAATTTAAAAGGGTATGTTTCCAGAAACATACTCCCCAGTAAAATTGTGAAGAGGTTCTATCTCTACTCCAGTATAATGAGTATTAATAAAGGGTCCTTCCTATCTGTTTATTTTCTGCATTCAAGGGGAAATAGATATGTCTTTGCTATTGCCTACTTGTTAGTAATAAGTTTGTACAAAAGGAAAATGGGTCCATCAATAATCTCGCATCTGTTCATGTAAAAACTATGTAACCATCAAATTTCCCTTCTCATTTGTGGTAAATGACTAATTCTTGCTAGCCATGTGACCATTTTTGCATTGCATTTATAGCAGTGTTCTTGGCTTTGCTGGAAGGTTAGATAAATGTGGTTCTCGCTCTAGTGCCGTTCATCACTAAACAAACTCCATTGTGTCCCATTTAGGAAATGTCCAGGACTTGACCCAGGTTTATTTGATGATGGAGAGTTTGTGTGATGCTATGGAGAATTTCTACAGAAAGCAGCAAAATGGGTGGAGGGTGCTGGTTTGGAGGTCTGATGTTAATTAACTGCTTGGCAATCTATTCCTTAAAATTGCTGTATTGAATATAGGTAGACTTATAGTATTTAAAATATAAATAATTTGCAGATTCATTTTGGGTTAAGAGATGTAAACCTGGCATTAAAATTCAGTGAAGACTTAAGTATGTGACTGTCCTGAATTAAGACATGAATGACAGTGAGTTAGTTTGGCTGGATAAACAATTGTGCCCTGTTATGCATTAGTCATTCATTGTGGCTTTTCATACATGTCCTTTTTTAACTATGCTTCAAAGCAATTGTTTACATCATTTGCAAAGCAGGGCAAAAGTGACTTTTCTGAATAGTCCTTGAAACTCAAGTCTTAACACTCTAGGCCTATTGTAACCACAAATTACTTAATCTAACATACATAAAGGAAATCCTTTTACACAATTTGTCATTAAGGGACAAGGACGATGTTCCAGAGCAAAATATAACTCCTAAGATTTGTCAGATTTTATTGGAATTCAGTCTCCCTTGGCCTGTTGTGTTTTTGTAGAGCAGGAATATGGAATTGACAATATTAATTTAACAGTATCAAATTTCTCTGGTGTATATAAGGGATTGTTGGGGACTGATTTCAAGATTCTGACCTCACCTGAGTAGGTTTGAACATTCTAAACAGTGACCATAAGGCGCTTACAAAGCAACATTTTCATCTGAGCACCAATTATGACCATGAAAATGCTGCCTTTTTTTTTAAAATTGTGCATTGTGGAGTTTGGACATTCAGTTTAGTGCTACGCTTAGATCATTCTTGTTTGATTGTCATTGATTTCTGACTAGGTTCTGCACGTGATCATTCATTAATCCTTCAATGAGATCATGTAGCACTGTAATTATTCATAATATTGCAAGTCTACCAGCAGCTGTTCATATAATTACATTAGATGAATATGACATAATGACACTTGGCCATGAATGTATTTTGTTTTTATGTTGTATTTAACAGAGACTCTGAACTGAACTCTAAAGATATTAAATGATAGGTTGATGCCTCATAAATGTGTGTTCAGTTTCTTGCATTTGACAGACTCAGGCTATCAAAAGCAATGTGTCAGCCACTAAAATTGACTTTGTGTTTATTTGGTTTCCAGTGTAGCTTGTAAAGCCGTTCTGTGTTGAGCATTAGGGAGACAAAATTGGGCTTGGCAGTATCCACATTTTTTGTGCTACGAATTTTCCTATGGTTTCCTTTGGCATCTGTGGTGCACACATGTACTTCTGATGCAAAGCATGCTGGATACCATCTTGGTAAAGGGGCTAGTGTGCACTTAATATCTGATGTAAGTATGCCAAGCAAGCAGAACCACTGAAGTAGAATCACAACCCACTGATTTGATGTCAGCAATGTGATTTTTGGAGTTCAATGTTCCAGTCAGCATTATCTTAACCTTGCACAGCTAAAGACACACTGCTATTTAAAGGGACCATCAACTACTTGCGGTTTGGTTGAGCATTTCTTCTGACTATTGCTGCGTTTCTACAGTTTTGGTGCTTTCTGTAGTTGTTTCAAAAATTTACAGGGAGTGGGAAGTGTGTTGCAAGTGCTGAAGTACTTTTAGCTGATTTCAAGGCTCCTGGACAAATCAGTTGCTCCCAGATTTGGGTGAACAAATAGCCTTCCTGTTGTAATCGAGTCTCAGGAAAGACCAATGTTTGAACACGTCTGCAGTTTGCCCAAGGGGGTCTAAAATATGCTACATGCTGCAGCCATAATTCCAGCCTCCGAACAGGAAAAGGACCATCTTTCCAGCCTCAAGGGGACTGTGGCAATGAACCTTCATGCATTTGGCTCCTTCCAGACCAGTGCTGGTGACATTAGTAGTTTCCTGTGAGTTACAGTATGCTGTTTTATAAGGGAAACAAATGAGGCTCTCTATTCAAAGGGAACTAACTTTGTTGCATTCTGTCTTGCCAGAGAGAAGAAGCTCTAGCAAGCACGAGGGTTTTTAGGGATTGCAAACTTCCTCATGGTACAGGATGCTATTGAATGCATGCAAGCTGCTTTGTATCTGAATTGAGTGATTGATTGTACTGACTTGGTGTGCAACCATAGACAACACATCATGCAGGTCAGTGCCCAGCATCCTGGCTGCCCTCATGATGCATTCTGGACATTTTCTGGTTGGCAAGATGTAACCATTGGTGTGCCACAGGGATCAGTCCTGGAGCCTCAACTCTTTACAATTTACATAAAGACTTGGATGAAGGGACTGAAGGTATGATTGCTAAATTTGCTGATGACACAAAGATAGGTAAGGAAAGTAAGTTGTGATGAGGACATGAGGCTCCAAAGGGATATAGGTTAATTGAGTGTGCAAAGATCTACCAAATGGAGTATAATATGGGAAAATGTGAAATTGCCCATTTTGGCAGGAAGAATAAAAAACCATATTATCGAAATGGTGAGAGATTGCGGAGCGATTAGGGTGCCCGAGTGCATGAATTGCATATGAAATGTATAAGATCCTGAGGGGTCTTGACAGGGTGGATATGGAAAGCATTTTTCCTCTTGAGAGAATCCGGAACTAGGGTCCACTGTTTAAAAATAAAGGATAGTCCATTTAAGACAGATAAGAAGTTTTCTCTTCGAGGGTTCTTTGAGTCTTAAGAATTCTGTTCCTCAAAAGGCAGCGGAAGCAGAATATTTGAATATTTTTAAGGCAGTGCTAGTTAGATCCTTGATAAACAAGAGGTGAAAGGTTGTGGGGGTAGGTGGGAATGAAGAGTTGAGGATACAATCAGATCAGCCATGCTCTCACTGAATGGCAGAGCAGTCTCGACGGGCCAAGTCGCCTACTCTAGCTCCTAATTCGTATGTTCTGTGGCAGTCTACTGTGCCAGCTATATTTAAGCCATTATGGTGAACCAAAGTATGGCTACTGGGTAACAGGGCTATCCGCTGATGACATGGCTCTGGTTCCTAACCCATGCACACATGTGCAGCATGTGTATAATACCACAAGAAATATGGTAGAATTGAGGACTGGTGTGTGGAAGTAATGATTCTACTGCTTGGCCACTTTGGAGGAGTGCTGCAGCACTCAGCTGAGCGGGTCTCAAGATTTGTGATGGTATGCTGCATGCTGTCTTACCTTGACATCATGAAGAAACTGCCGTCACTGCTATCTAACAGACAAGAATTTGAGAAGGAGGAAGAGGGAGGGAGGCTGAAACTTGGAAGGTCCCTTTCTCCCCAGGTTGCATGTGAAGAACCAATTTGAGTGTAATATAGTAACCTCAACCCCAATTCCCTATTTGCCAACAGTCCCACGTTCCTTACCTTACCTCTGTCACTGAGCACCACATCACCCTCTTGACCACAGTGCAGAAATTAAAACCACAAAATACACTCCAAATCAATTTTATAAATGAAATCATGTGATGTAAAAAATTAAATTGATCACCCTTCCTTCTGCATTCCTTTAGTGCCTGTCTTCTCTATGCCTTTGTCTGTTCTAGTGCTCCTACAAAGTGCTACCCTAGTACCCACAGCATGGTTAGAGGAAGGTTACTGACTTTTAATGGAGGAGATTACAGATGGCCTTGAATGAGCTTTTGCAGCTACGGGCCGAGAGCTTCCATTGCAGCACTTGGACGTTGGATGGCTGCAGCTTATGTTGCATTGGAGATTTGAGATATCGCCATCAGATGCTGCATCATGTTTGGTTCCACAAGTCTGCTGGAGTTGGCCATCATTTCGTGCTGGAAAAGGTGGGCTGCAAGTTCTATCCCAAGTCCTGTGCTAAGTTGGTGCCAGATTGCTCCATGCTCCTTAATGTTATATGCAGGTTTTCTGACGGACTTTCCACTGCACCAAACATTTTGTTATGTGTATCTATTAACCTTTTTCTGTAGCCTGGCATCTCAAAGTTTGAGTTCCCTGCAGCAGAACTTAATGTGTGATCTCACCCTCTGAGCTGAAATCTACTATTCTTGCCTCTCCTCTGGCTGCAGTGTGCTTGTAGCCGTTGTCTCATCATGTGCCGATACTACTGCATGCTGTCAGTATTTAAGCTGCTGGCTGCGTGTGTAAAATTGAATGACTGTTTCTTCATCACTGTCTTTAGTTTTTTTTCACTGCCTGGACAGGTTACAGTTCTTGGATATCTGAAAGGAAAAAATGGGCATAGGTAGGAGAGATGAGAAAGGAAGAAGAGCTTGGTTAGAGATTTACAGCTTGTCTGTTAGAGGAAACTGTGGGATGAGGTGGAAGTGGAATGTGAGAAGAAGCATTATGTATGAGGATACCATTACCTTCAGTGGATTCAGCCTGGAATGGCTTTTTCCATAATGGGCACCATCATCTCCTCTCTAAGGGCAGCTAGAACATGTAGACATGTCTCTCCCCTACAGTTAATTCCAGCTTAGTATGAGAGCCATCTTCAGCTGCTTCATCAATGGTCTTCCTTACCTCATAAGGTCAAAGTGGGGATGTTTGTTCATTGCTGACTGCAAAATGTACAGCACCATTTGTGACTCCTCAGATACTGAAGCAGTTCATGTCCAAATGCAGGAGGACCTGGACAATATCCAGGTTTGGGCTGACAAGTGGAAAGTAACATCCACGCCACACAAGTGCCAGGCAATGACCATCTCCAACAAGAGGGAATCTAACCAATGCCCCTTGACATTCAATGGCATTACGATCGCTGAATCCAGCACTATTAACATTCTCAGGGTTTCCATTGACCAGAAACTGATCTGGACTAGCCATATGGATACTGTGGCTACAAGAGCAAGTTGGAGGCTAGCAATCCTGCGGTGAGTAACTCCGTTCCTGAATCCCCAAAGCCTGTCCAACATCTACAAGGCACAAGGCACAAGTCAGGAGTGTGATGGAATATTTTCCACTTGCCTGGACGAGTGCAGCTCCAACAACACTCGAAGCTTGACACCATCCAGGACAAAGCAGCCTGCTTCATTGGCACCACATCTGCAAATGTTCACTCCATTCACCACTGACACACAGTGGTAGCAGTGTATACCATCTACAAAATGCATTGCAAGAACTCACCAAGCCTCCTGAGACAGCACCTTCCAAATCCACGACCACTACCATCTAGAAGGACAAGGGCAGCAGACACATGGGAACACCACCACTTGGAGGTTCCCTGCCAAACCACTCACCATCCTGACTTGGAAATATAACGTGGTTCCTTCACTGTCGCTGGGTCAAAATCCTGGAACGAACTCCCTAACAGCACTTAGTGTCCCTACACCACATGGACTACAGCAGTTCAAGATGGCAGCTCACCACCACGTTCTTGAGGGCAATAAACGCTGACCTAGCCAGTGATGCCCACATCCCATAAAAATGAATTTTAAAAAAGCTGCCTTTGTGCACCACCGTCTCCTGTGAAAGAGCGAGAAATGTTGCAGTGGATGTTATGCAATATGTTTGGGCAATGTGGCTGAATAGCTGCAACATGTGGGTGTAAGAGTTGCAACAGTTTTTGTGGTGAAGGATGTAAATGTCAAGTATGTGTCATTGTTGGCAGGTGAGTAATGGGGGTAAGGTGAATTGAGCTGAGGCTGGCTGGTGCATTCACTGACCCTGACAACTTAAGTGAGGTGTTCCCATTCTCAACATGTGTCTGTCTCCCTGCAAACACTGGACCCTCTTAGGGAAGCAGATGTAACAAAGATCACATGTGTTGGGAAAATTGTGGTTTGTTCTCTTGCAGTCTTTCCCCCTCCCTCCCTCCCATTGTCAGCCATTGATTGGGAACAGTGCTCTGCAACAATGATCTCAGCAACTACAATCCAAATTCCTTTTGAGGTGCAGGCTAGTTTTAAATACTGCTTAAAAAAAAATAAAAATACCTGGAAATACCCGCAGATCTGGGAGCATCTGCGGAGAGGAACACAGTTAACATTTCGAGTCCGTATCACTCTTCAACAGAACTCTGTTAGGCCCCCTGCTGTTGTGCATTGAATGAACAACATGGTTAGCATTGGCAGCAGAAATTATTACAATGAGCCGGCAGCATAAGATTGGTGTGCAGCCTCTATTACTGAAAGGCTGCAGGCTAATCCTGCATTATGCTCCCTGCCCCCATTTTTGGAGGCTGTCCAACTTGGCCTTTAGAAGGTCTTAACCAGATTTTATCTGCAGCTTAGGTTGGAACAATGTAATTTGCCACTCTTCAATATTTAAGAGAAAATCCGTAACCTTGGCGTAAAAAGGAGTAGGCCTGATTGCTCCTGTTTCTGATGCATCTTGCTGGCTTCTTTTCCTGTGCAGTTACTTCTGCATCATTGTTCTTACATTTTACCAGCAATCTCAGTTTGAAATGAAAATAAGTACACCATTTGTGCTCACAATCATCAAGTTCTTGAATGCATTATGTCATACTTGTTGTTCAACATAAAACAAATCCTGGTGTGTTTTATGGCTCCCACAATCCCCAACCAGACTCATAATTGTATTGTAGAGTAACCTTGTGGATGGGTTAAAACGGCTGTGTCTAATTACTCATCAGTTTTAGTAACAGTGACTTGTTTGGGTCTTGAAAAATGTGTAACTTGTAGTAATATGTGGTATCAGCTGCTGACCATGTATTCACACCATCGCTAAGACTCCATTTCCACCTCCATAATATCGTTCAATTCTGTTCCTGCTTCAATTTATCTCCTGCTGATTCCCTCATCCATGCCTTTGTTTACCCCCTAAACTTCACTATTCCAGCATACTCCTGGCCAATCTCCCAAACTCTACCCTTGTAAAGTTGAGGTGATCCAAAACTCTGCTTAGCCTATCCTAATTTGTACCAGTTCCTGTGTCCTCGTCGCTGCTGTATGCTCACTGGACTACATATGGGGCCCAGTTTCATCCTTGTTTTCAAATTGTTCCATGGACTTGGCTTTCCTATCTCTAACTACGCACAAATATCAACCTTCCTCTGGTTCTAGCCTTGTGAGCACTTCTGATTTTAACCCCTCCACCATTTGTGGCTATATCTTTAGCTGTCAAGGCTCTAAGCTCTAGCATTCTATTTGATGTGGCTCTCTTAAGCTACATGCATAACTAAGCCTTTGATCATTTGTCCTAATGTCTCCATATGCACCTGTCTAATTTTGTTTTATAATGCTCCTGTGAAACACCTTGGGATGTTTAATTATGTCTAAGTCCCTATATAAATGGTTGTTGTTGATGTTGTTTTCTGATCTTGTTTATAAGATAACATATCACACCATTTCCTTCCAGCTAACTCCAGTGTGAGAGAGCAAAATTCAAGGCTGATAATCCAGTGAAGTACCGAGGGAGCGGTGTACTGTCAGAGATGCCACCTTTCAGGTTAAACCACAGGCTCACCTCTCTGCTCAGGTGGTTGTAAAGGATCCTGTAGCACTGTATTGACAAAGGTTAGGGGAGTTATCCCCGGTGTTCTGACCAATATTTATCCCTCAATCAGCATCACAAAAAAAATTATCTGGTCCTTGTCACGTTGCTATTTTGAGAGAGTTTATGGTACGCAAATTGGCTACGGTGCTTCCTACATTATAGCTTACACTTCCAAAGTCCTTTGGCTGTAAAGTGATTCGAGAAGCCCAAAGTTTGTGAAAAGCACTTTTTAGTAGCAGGTCTGCTTTTCTTTCAAGCACATAGCAAAAAATTTAATGAATTTAATTTTGTCAGTTTTTCTCTCTATTATCTTGAGGATTTTAGCTTCTAGTTTGGCTATGGGTGCCAGTATCTTATCTAAGTCACCATTATTTATATGTGACCCTTGATGGTGGCTATCAAATGATTCATGAACTGCAGAATGTATCACAGCTAAGTCAGATCCAGTCCTTGCAAAGGTTGCTGGACAATGATCAAAAGTGAGAACCCATGTGAATAGGTCATCTACCCATTTAAAATGATCAGTTTTAAACTCTTTCTTTTTGGACAACCATCAAGTGTCATGGTATCTAGTCAAACATGGGCAAGAAAACCTCATGATTACCATCTACTGTTTTCCACCCTCAGCTGATGAATCAGTACTCATCTAAGTTGAACACCACTTCGAGGAAGCACTGAGGATTGCTAGGGCACAATGTCCTCTGGGTGGGGGACTTCAATGTCCATCACCAGGAATGACTCAGTAGCATCATTACTGACCAAGCAGACCAAGTCTGAAAGGACATGGCTGTGAGACTGGGTCTGCGGCAGGTTGGGAGGGAGCCAATGAGGGAAAAACATACTTGATCTCAGTCTCGTCAGTCCATCTGTTGCAGATGCATCTGTCCGTGACAGCATTGGCAGGAGTGACCATCACACAGCCCTTGTGGAAACAAAGTCCTGTCTTCACAGTGAGGATATCCTCCATCGTGTTGTGGCACTACCGCTGCTAAATGGGATAGATTTAGAATTGCTCTAGGAAATCAAGACTGGGCATCCAGCACAAAAGGACGATTGTTCTGGTTATTGGAAGTCAATCAAGGTCCTGGGACATTGTTGTGGGAGTTGGTCAGGTTTAGCAAATTGAAGCGGTCTGTGTCCATATGCAGCAAGATTTGTTCAGGCTTGGCATCGCACATGTCCGGCAATGACCATGTCCAACAAACGAGAATCTCACTTTGACATTCACCAGCAATACCAATGCTCCAAGGATCAAGTCAGAAGTGTTGGAACACATTCCACTTGCCTGGGTGAGTGAAGCTCCAACAACACTCAAGAAGCTTGACACCATCCACGGCCAAGCAGCGTACTTGATTGGCACCCCATCCACCACCTTCCAGCTTCACTCCCTCCACCATTGACACATAGTTGCAGCAGTGAGGAACATCTGCAGCACTGCAGCAACTCAGCAAGGCTCCTTCGAACACACCTTCCATTCCCGCAACTTCTACCACCTCGAAGGACAAAGACAGCAGATGCATGGGAACGCCAGCACCTGCAAGTTCCCCGCCAAGCCACATACCATCTTAACTTGGAAATGTATCACTTTTCCTTCCCTGTTGCTGGATCAAAATCCCTTCCTACCTGCACTGTGGTGTAAATACACCGTGTGAACTGCAGCGGTTCAAGAAGGTGGCTCATCGCCACTTTGTCTAGGGCAATTTGGAATGGGCAATAAGTGCTGGCCTAGCCAGCGCCCCACACCCTGTGAACGAATGACTTGCACACGTTTTTTTTCATGAATTGTTACAGGACAAGTTAAGAGCATGGCTAATAAAGCACACAGTTTTTAACAGCCTTTTTACAGCGGTGTCGCCGGCTGGACCAGCTTTTACTGCCCATCCCTATTTGCTCCTGAGAAAGTGGTGGTGAGCTGTCTTCTTGAGTTGCTGCCGTCCCTGTGGTTAAGGTACACCCACAGCGCTGTTAGGGAAGGAGTTCCAGGATTTTGACCCAGCGACAGTGAAGGAACGGTGATATATTTCCAAGTCAGGATGGTGAGTGACTTGGAGGGGAACTTCCAGGAGGTGGTGTTCCCATCTATCTGCTGCCCTTGTCCTTCTCGATGGCCGAGGTTGTGGGTTGCCTATATTAAAGGGGCACAGAGTACAAGAGCAAGGAGGCTATGTTGAACATGTATAAGACACTAATTCAGCCTCAGCTGGAACATTGCATCCAGTTCTGGTCACTGCATTTTAGGAAGAACGTAGAGGCTTTGGAGAGCATGCAGAAAAGTTTCACAAGACTGGGCCCAGGCATGAGAACCTTCAGTTGTGAAGATTAAGATTAGTTAGGACCCTTTTCCTTGGAGAAGAAAAGACTGAGAGGGGACCTGAGAAGTATTCAAATTCTTGAGGGGTCTGGACAGAGTAGGTCGGGAGAAACTGTTCAACTTGTGAAAGGATCGAGAACAAGAGAGCACAAATTTAAAGTAATTCGTAAAAGAAGCAAAAGTGACACGAAGAGAAACTTTATCACGCAGTGAATGGTAAAGGTCTGGAGTGTACTGCATAAGAGTGGTAGAGGTAGGTTTAATTCAAGCATTCAAAAGGGATTTGGACTGTTACCTGAAAAAAAAATGTGTTATGCTTCTGTGTGCAGGGTCCTGGGGATAAGGCAGGAGAATGGCACTAAGTGAATTGCTCATTCGGAGAGCAGGTGTATATACGATGGGCTGAATGGCTTCCTTCTGCACTGTAACAGTTCTGTGATTCTGTAAAATTCTAGATAGACACAAAAAATACAATATGAAGTTACAAACTTAATTGCATAATAGTTCCTTTGGCTCTGATCCTGTTTGAAATATCCACAGGAGGACGTAATTTGCACAGCTCAGATTTTTTCTTTGATTTAATTAACACAGTACTGAATAGAAATTGAAGAGTTCTCCTAGAAGCATGTGCTGGAAGCTGGGTGAACATATTACTTCCTGGCATTTGCTTTTTGCATTTATACAGTGCTCAATATATACTGATTTTATATAAAAGTAGTTGTCAGTTCATTTCTACTCCTTTTTACTGATGTGTTTTGATATGAATTGTTAGAATAGCAAATAATCAACGTGTGTATCTGTATTTATTTGACCGATGGGGCTACTTCTAGTAGGTAGTTTCTTACTTCATGGTTCAGCTTATTATGTAAAAAAAAAATATACTATTTATTTATAAAATCAATTTTTTATGGATATCCACGTTGAAATTGGTAAGTAGTTTTGGAATAAACAGATAGGACGTGCCTATCTCCTCAACCCCCACCTATGTCACCTCCCGATGCCCACGCAAAAGATGTAACACCTGCCCCTTCACTTCCTCTCTCCTCACCGTCCAAGGGCCCAAACATTCCTTTCAAGTGAAGCAGCATTTCACTTGCATTTCCCCCAACTTAGTCTACTGTATTCGTTGCTCCCAATGCGGTCTCCTCTACATTGGAGAGACCAAACGTAAACTGGGTGACCACTTTGCAGAACACCTGCGGTCTGTCCGCAAGAATGACCCAAACCTCCCTGTCGCTTGCCATTTTAACACTCCACCCTGCTCTCTTGCCCACATGTCAGTCCTTGGCCTGCTGCATTGTTCCAGTGAAGCCCAATGCAAACTGGAGGAACAACACCTCATCTTCCGACTAGACACTTTACAGCCTTCCGGACTGAATTTTGAATTCAACAATTTTAGGTCTTGAGCTCCCTCCTCCATCCCCACCCACTTTCTGTTTCTTCCCCCTTCCTTTTGTTTTTTTCCAAGAATTTATATAGATTTTTCTTTTCCCACCTATTTCCATTATTTTAAAATCTTTTATGCCCCCCCCCCACCCCCACTAGAGCTATACCTTAAGTGCCCTACCATCCATTCTTAATTAGCACATTCGTTTAGATAATATCACCAACTTCAACACCTCTGTGTTCTTTTGTTCTTTTGTCTGTGATATCTTTTGATGATCTGCTCCTATCACTGCTTGCTTGTCCCTACATCAACACCCCCACTCCACTTCTCTCCACCCCCCCCCCCCCCCCCCCCCCCCCCCATCTTAAACCAGCTTATATTTCACCCCTCTCCTTGTAAAGAAAAATCAGTTCTGTTGAAGGGTCATGAGGACTCGAAACGTCAACTCTTTTCTTCTCTGCTGATGCTGCCAGACCTGCTGAGTTTTTCCAGGTAATTCTGTTTTTGTTTTCTATCTCACATTTGTTCACTCCTTAAATTCAGTTAATCAAATTATATAATTGTTGTACTGAGCTGCTTTATGAACTGTTGATGCGTTCCTTTGCTTCAGCAGTGCATGATGTATCATCAAGTTATAGACTTGATTGCATAATAGTTTTTCTGATGGTACTGTTTCCAGGGTGAGAGATCCACAACAGAATGTAATTCACACCACTCAAACAATGTCTTTCCTCCTTGCTTAACACACTATTGTATAGAATTAGAAGATAAAAACCAACAATAAAAGCTGTCTCTTATAAAATTGTATACTCCACTTAAGATTTTGATATGAGCATACATTTGAACATGCTAACTAGGACCAGGAGTAGGCCACTTGGCCTCTTAAATGTGCTTGCCTTTCGATAAGATCATGGCTGATCTGATCACCTCAATTCCACATTCCTTCTACCCCCTTGCTTATCAAGAATCTAGCTACCTCTGCCGTAAAGAAAGACTTTCAAGGATTCTGCCTCAAATCATCTATTGAGGAAGAGGATTCCAAAGTCCCATGACCCCCTGAGAGAGAATATGTCTCCTCACCTGTGTCCTAAATGGGCGACCCCTTATTTTGAAACAGTTGAGGCCCAAGCATTGATCCCTGGCGGCACACCACTCGTCACTTCTTGCCAATCAGAAAATGAGCCATTTACACCTACTCTTTCCTGTTAGCTAGCCAATTTTCTATCTATGCCAATATGTCACCCTCTACACCATGAGCTTTTATTTTCCACAACAACCTTTGATGTGGCACCTTATCAACTTTGAAAATCTAGGTACAGTATATCCATCAGTCCCTCTTTTATCCACAGCACTTGTTACTACTTCTAAGAACTGATTCTTCTGCAGTTTGCATTTGGGTGTGGAGCTTTGTGATCCAAGTTGTATTTAGTTATCTTTTACAGCCTTGACTTTTATTTACATTTGAGTATTTCTATTTTGCAGTTTCCATACTTGAAGTGCCACTTTTGGATTATAATCCATCTCAAAATGACGGGATGAAAATTATCTTTGTCTTCTCACTGTTGAGAGTCTGGAGCAAGAGCAGTTGGATATCTTTTTGGCATAAATCATGCCTATTTCACTAATCTTGTGATCTCACTGAAAAGTTACAGGACAACTGGTGAAAAATGAGAGAAAGTAGCCTGTTGCAATGGGAAGCAACATTGAGGAAATAATAGTTTATATATAAATGTGCTGCACCAGACTTGTCGCTGGTTATCCACATTAGACAGTGATCCATTCCTAGCATTAACTTTCAGATGTAACAAAACTTTGTACAACTGCTTATAAACAATAAGAAAAATACCAAAAGCAGTGGCAAGCCTGGGTAAAACTGGGGAAATGGACCAATATGGTTTCTTGAAAGTAACCAAAATATGTTTTGGATGCTCAGCATGGATGCCTTAATTTTTGTGATCTGACTAAAATCCCCATTGGCTTTTACAGCTTTATCAACAAGGACGTCTATGCCAGCTGGGTGGTGAATTCTGTGAACTTGAGGTGTTTGCCAAGGTACTTAGAGCATCAGACAAAAGGTAGGCATACTTGATTCTGTGTGCATGTAAATATTTTATTATAATTTGTATTTGTCACATGAACATACAAACATACGAATTAGGAGCAGGAGTATGCCATTTGACCCCTTGAGACTGCTCTACCATTCAATAAGATCATGACTGATCTGATTGTAACCTCAACGCCACATTCCCACCTACCTCCAAAAACCCTTCACCACTTGCTTATCAAGAATCTCTCCACACCTGCCTTAAAAATATTCAAACATATTGTTCCCACCGCCTTTTGAGGAAGAGAGTTCCAAAGATCCTCAACCCCCTAGAACCATAGAAAAGTAACAGCACAGAAGGAGGCCATTCGGCCCATCTTGTCCATGCCAGCCCGAGGACACCCAGGTGCGCATTCCTGAGAGAAAAAAATCTCCTCATCTCTGTCCTAGGTGGGTGACCCCTTACTTTTAAACAGTGGCCCCTAGTGCTAGGTTCTCCTTCAAGAGGAAGCATCCTCTCCACATCGACCCTGTCAACACCTCTCAGGATCTTGGATGTTTTAACAATGTCTCCTTTTACTCTTCTAAACTCCAACAGATACAAGCCTAACCTGTCCAACCTTATGAGGATAAGGCAACCTGCCCAATCCAGGCATTAGTTGAGTAAACTCTCTCTCAATTGCTATCAGTATATTTACATCCTTCCTTAAATAAGTAGACTAGTAACTATACACAGTACCCCAGATGTGGTCTCCTCAATGCCCTGTACAACTGAAGCATAACCTCCCTACTTTTGTATTCAATTCGCCCCTCAATAAACAATAACATCCTATTAGCTTTACTAATTATTTGCTGTACCTGCATACTTGGTTTATGCAATTCATGCACCCAGACACCCAGATCCCTCTGTATCTCAGAGCTCTTGTTTAGACAATATATTTCTTTTTTATTCTCCCTTCCAAAATCTTTAGTTTCACACTTGCCCACATTATACCCATTTGATAAGTCTTTGCCCACTCACTTAACCTATCTATGTCCCTTTGTCACCTCCTTGTGTCCTCGTCACATTTTACTATCCTGCCTATCTTTGTGTCATCAACAAATTTAGCAACCATATCTTCGGTCCCTTTATCCAAGTCATGTATATAAATTGTAAAAGAATTGAGACCCCTTTTAATTAGTAAAGCTAATAGGATGTTATTGTTTGTTGAGAGTGCAATTGAATATAAAAGTAGGGAGGTCATGCTTCAGTTGTACAGGGCATTGGGGAGACCACATCTAGGGTACTGTGTATAGTACTGGTTTCCTTATTTAAAGAAGAATGTAAATATGTTGAAAGCAGTTGAGAGAGTTTACTAAACTAATGCCTGGATTGGAGGCCTCCTTATTGATCCCTGTAGTACATCACTCGTTATATCTTGCCACCCAAAAAATGACCCATTTATGTCTACTGTTTCCTGTTAGCTAGCCAACCTTCTAACCATGCCAATATGTTTCCCCCTACACCATGAGCTTTTTTTTTCCAATAACCTTTGATGTGGCACCTTACCAAATGCCTTCTGGAAATCTAAATACTGTACTTCCACTGGTTCCCCTTTATCCACAGCATATGTTACTTATTCAAAGAACTCCAGTAAATTGGTTAAACATGATTTCCCTTTTACAAAACCATGTTGACTCTGCCTGCTTAACCTAAAGTGACCTATTAACCTTGTAACAATAGCTTTTCACATTTTCCTATGGCAGATGTTACACTAACTGGCACGTGGTTTCCTGCTTTCTGTCTCCCTCCTTTCTTGAATAAAGGAGTTACATTTACCACTTTCAATCTAATGGAACCTTCCCTGAATCCAAGAATTTTGGAAATTTAAAACCAATGCCTCAACTATCTGACTAGCTACATCTTTTAAGACCCTAGGATGCAATCCATCAGGACCCGAGGACTTGTCAGCCCACAACTCCAACAATTTTCTCAGTACCACTTCCCTGGTGATTGTAATTTTCCCAAGTTCCTCTATCCCTTCCATTTCCTGATTTACAGGTGTTTCTCAGATGTTACTTGTATCCTGTATAGTGAAACTTATGCAAAATATCTGTTCAATTTATCTGCCATTGAATAATGTTCAGTTCATCAATCCCCCTCATTATATACTGTCCACGACGACAACTACTACAACAACATTTCTTTTTGCGCCCCCCCCCCCCCCGCGCCAATTAAATAGCTTCCTGTACTGTGGCACTATGGTAAGTTAGCTCATCTACCTTGCAGGCCCCATGCTCACCAAACAAGCTGCGAGAACCTCAAACCTATTGGACAATTACAAAGGCTGAGGATCCTGCGCTCCTGCCCTCTGAGTTCTTCCTACTTCCTGGTACAATGCATCCAGGTAACTTTCCCTTTCTCTGATGTGTCACGATGTCTACAGCTCAGCCTCCAACTCAGTGACTCTGAGCTGAAGCTCCTCGAGCCTCAAACATTTACTGCAGATGTGTTTGCTCTGGATCAAACTGGCATTCTGGAGCTCCCACATGCTACAGCCTTGGCACATCACCTGTCCTGCCACCCTTATTGTGTTTTAACTAATTTCTTAATTATATTATTCACATTTTAAAAAAATATATATTTTATTAACTTTAAATAGTATACAAACTGGTGGTAAACTTTGACTGAAATAGACCTTAACCATTTACCAGATATTCATGAAACAGCTATCTCCTTTTCCTGTAGTAGAGTAAGAACCAATTCCTACAGGGTGAAAAATGATAGAAAAAGCGAAAGGAAAGGAACATCTCCTAACCAAACACCCAGGTATGCACTCAGGTTCAAAGCTGCACGAAAGAACCTTAAACTTATCGTAAACTGAACTGGAGCTAGAGAAACCAGATTCGACCGGTTAGCTAATTAACTACTCAGCTCTCTCAGCAGTGTGTGTTTACCCTGCTCAAGGCCAGAAGAAAGAACCTTAATTTACTTACACAATACTTTCCAGTTACTGCTAATTACAGATTAGACTAGATTTTTCAAGAACAAGAATTAACACTTTAAACTCCCCCATTGGGTCATTAACCAGTGAACAGGTTAGATGTGTTGAGTTTCAATCTGGAGGCAACAACTGAGTAATAGGATTCCAAGCCTGAAAATTAATGAGCTGGAATTTCCCCCAGTGTTCATTTCTATCCCACTTTCTCTCATAAACTCCATATACTTAGAATGTGTGTCAAAACATTTTGAACTTGGCCATAGTCAAGTCTTTTTGTAAATTGGTGTATCAGGCTGTATCTTTTAGGAGCAGGTTAAGCCAGTGCTGTAAGTATTAGTGGTACTTTTGACCGAATTTATTTTAGATCTGCTTTAACTACATTTTCCTGGTGGGAAATGTGAAGACCAATTCTATTAGTAAGATGGCTTTCACCTCAGATTGACAATACTTATAACTCTGCATGGACTAAGTCCCCTCTATAATGTTTAGCCTATTTTAGCAGTTGCATTTTTCTATACTTGAGTGTTATAAAAATCATTAAAATATTATGACTCCAGTCTCTTCCCATATCACATTAATGGCTAAGTACAAATGAAAAGCTCTTATGCCTTACCAAACCTTGCCAATTCTTTGCTCTTACCACTTTTTCTCTCTCCTCTTGGAGAGTTATTCTCTTCCCTATTACATGAGTCCTTATCACACCTGGTTCTTGGGTAGTCCTTTTGTTTAACTCAAGAGTAGCATCACTTCGGCATGATATTGGTAGAAGATCCTGGTAACTTTTTGTTGGATCAGAAATTCCTTTCATGAGATTTTCAGTTCCTAAATGCAGCACAGTAAAACTGTCTGGCAATGACATAGAACCTTTAATGTAAAAAACTGTCCCAAAGTGTTCCCATAGAAGCATAAACACAAAATGGACACTGAGCTAAAAGACGTGATAGTAGGATGAATGACCAACAGCTTGCTCATGAGGTTGGTTTTGAGGAGATAATTCCACACAGTATGACCAAGGCCGTTGAAGGTCTGGCCACTGATAATAGGGTGAAGGGAGGCCAGGATGCATGAGACCAAGGAAGAGTCGGGGTGGGTGCTGAAGGCGTGAATAAGGTAACAGAGATGGGGATGGTCAAAGTCATGAATGGATTTAAACATAAGAATGAGTGCGCTTAATTTGATACATTGGAGACCCTATGAGATCCAGTGTAGCTTTGCAAGGCCAAGATTGATTGGGGAGGTAGCTTTGATGCAAGATAGCATACAGCCAGTGGAGTTTTGGATAGCCAAAGCTTATGGAGTTTGGAGTTGACAAACGCAAGATGAATATTTCGGTAGCAGATGTCTTGAAGTAGAGATGGAGGCCGACAATTTAACAGAAGTGGAAGCAGGCAGTCGTCATGATGGGGAGCATAAAGGGTCATAAGCTCACCTCAAGTACAAGTGAAATACTGAATTGGAGCATGTGGTAATGCCTGATCTCAGAGCAATGCAAGTGTCTGGGAGGAGCTGGATCTGGGCTTGGCATTCAGGATTGCATCAGGGAATGGAGTAGCAGTGGCACCCATACCTCCTCTTAAGTGCTTCTGACCCCTTTCCACCTTATCACTCTTCCCCCCCACCCCCACCTCATCACTCTCCCTTTCCAGATCTATCCATCTTGGTGTTCCTAGCACTTTTTGCATGTTTCCACATAAATTACACATTTAAAAAGTTAATAAAGCATTAATTTTATTTTGTAACCAAATATAAACACCAGGCACACTTCCCCCATCCTCAGAATGAGCTTGAGGTAATTTGTGATTGCTTGCAATGGCTCAGTAAGCAAATGCATTTCCTGGTTTAATATTGAACTATGAAAACCAGGAAGGTCTAAAATGTAATCTCTGGTCAATGCTGATTTAGTTGATCTTAATGAGGGTGCTGCAGTTGGCCTGTTCCTCCAGGTTGCATGGGAGATGGTAATCAACCAGAATTTCTTTTCCACTCCTTGACTTTTTGCTGGATTTTTTTTTGTGGTTATGTTGCATGAAGAAAGATTTGGGTTCAATTGTGGAAAGTCCCTATATGGCTATGTCACATAGCTTGTTGACACTTGCTATGTACTTTATCATGCATGAATGGCTACCTAGGTAAGCTGCTGCCAATGATGCCAAATTCAGAGCTACTGCGTTTTGGATGGGAGAGCTGAAAGTGCAGTAGGAACATATTTCACATGATTCCTCAAACTTTGTATCTACCTGAAGGAGGAGAACCCTATGATTGCTTTCCATTATTTTGTCTTTTAAGCTGTGTCAGTTTATCCATTATCCCATTGTGGATTTAAATGGCTCATAAAAATGTATTAAATGGGAGCACGAGTAGCCTTCCCTTCGAGCCTGCTCCACCATTCATTAACATTATGGCTTCATATCGTGTCCACGGACAGTCTATACATGGCCCAGCCAGAACTGGACACATTTTTGTGCCTTGTTGTTGAATTCGGCAAGATCTGCAACAGTGCAGGGTTCCTCTAGTGATAGGCATTGCAGGAGATGTTGCATAGTCTGTGGCTCAGTTTCACATTCACAAGTTGTTGGGCAGGTTGTATATCCCCATTTGCTTAGTGACACCTTTGAACGACCTACACCAGTCCTAAGTCTGTTAAGGCACTTCCAGGTTGCCCAGTTGCAATTAGCTCCTGGGGGAAGGCTTTCATCAGGTAGAATTTCTATCGCTGGGGGTTGTTCGAGACTGGCGAGTCAGTCTTTCCACAAGGCGATGTGGGCTTCAGATGGGGTTGATTGTAATGGAACAACACTGTTCATGAAGCTCTTCCTTGACTTTAGACGGCTGGATGTAGGTGTATGACCGTGTAGAGGGTGCCTCTCATCTGATGTTTGACTGAGTCGCTCTTTCTTGCTGACTACAGTTCTTCTTATATCAGGGAGGTATTGATACTGAATGCCAAGCCCAGATCCAGCTCCTCCCAGACAATTGCATTGCTCTGGGATCAGGCATTACCACATGCTCCAATTCAGTATTCCACTTGTACTTGAGGTGAGCTTATGACCTTTTATGCTCTCCATCATGAAGACTGCCTGCTTCTACTTCTGTTAAATTGTCTGCCTCCATCCCTACTTCAAGACATCTGCTGCTGAAATACTCATCTTGCATTTGTCAACTCCAAACTCCATAAGCTTTGGCTATCCAAAACTCCACTGGCTGTATTCTATCACAGCCAATAGTATATATAATATTATGGCTGAAATCTGCTTTCCTCCTATATCCTCATCCTTTTTATTCCCTTAGGGCAGAATTTTACATTGTCCTGGAGTCTTTCTCCCTTCCCATCCTCGTGGTTGCCCCATGGCTAAGTGTACTGATGGGCCCATAAAGCTGGGCTTCCCACTTGATGAGGGCCTCTACCTGACATAGGAAAAATTGTAGTTGGAGCAAGAAGATGCCCTTAAGTTACCATTAAGGGCCTCAGTAAGCTCATAGGTGGGTGGGCTGCCTGTGGCCTTCCCTGCTTCAGATAAAATTGCAGTGGGGTGGGTGGAAGGACCGGGAACATGCCAATGGCATTATGCCCAATTTCATTCCCCCCCCCCCCCCAACACTGGCCTCCCTGCTGCCTACCAACCCAGCCTGGGAGAGCGTAACATTCTGCTTGGTGTCCTAAATACTGTCAATCTCAGTCTTTAATATACATTGACTGAGTAACCCATGTTCTTGGCATAGAGAATTCCAAAGATTTTTAATCCTCTAATTGAAGAAATTTCTTCTCCTCCTTTCAGTCTTAAATGGCCAACCCCTTTTAGCCTGAGACTATGACCCCTTGTTCCTGATTCTCCAGTCAGGAGAAACAGCCTCTCAACATAGGTCCTTTCTTTCAGTCTCTCCTCATGACTTCCTGTGACTTTGCTTTGGTCAAGCATTCACCTTGTTTTGTTTTAAGTCCTTAGGCCAGTTTGTGCTTGATTTTTCATTTCATTTGATTCTTGTACACGGAGCTCATGCAGATCTAGAAAAGTTTTCTAACTGAAATTGGTCAATAACTGCACTTGGCTCACTTATCTAAGGGGGCTTTCACTTTAGGTGTAAAGTCTTCAATGTTGTTGGTCTTGTATATGCTTATGGTAAAGAATACATCTGTCCTTTGAAAAAAGGAATGTTTTAAAGAACTTATTCATAGGAGGCATTGTAAATAATTAGTCAAGTAAATCCTTTATCTGACAAAAAATATAGATCAAATTTGCCCCATTCATATGTTGTTTGACATTGTCAAAACAAAAAAAATGTACTACAGCCGAAACTTTCCCTGCTTCACTAAGTTTCTCAAGATTCAATGACGTGAAGGAAATAATATATAAAGGGGAAGGAACTGGTGAACAAACAACCCAAATTGCTGTTTGATGTGAAATATAGCAACGCTGATACGGACTGTTAAGAGGGTTGACCGTTCCCTAAGTATACAGTGCATCATTTTTACAAATTGAACATGTGTGTGATTAGAACCATGGATGAGGGAAGCATTCTGCAAGTGCACTCAACATTCAAACTGAGTTTAACCAAATTAGTTACTTGGATATAATGCATTATCTGTGTTATGTGCTGGGGGAGGGGAAGGAATTTACTAATATTATGGTCATCCCTCAGTACAACTAGACAATGGAAAACTGAAGCATTTGAAATTTCTAGTAGAGAAGTTGGTGTGTTGCATCAGTTTTTTGGCAATTTTCTTGATTTCAGCTGTTCAGAAAAAGTAAAACACAGGCCTTGATGTAATTATCTACTTTTGAATGTGAATTATTGAAAAAGAATGTAACATTAGAAGCTTTGTAGATAGGCATATTTATTTGTATCAACTTAGAAGTCCTATTTTGAGCAGAAGCTAAACTCGGTCTTGCAAGTGAAGGGAGCTACTTTTGCTTGTTTGTCAGCTCCCCTAAATTTCCAAGCTCTGAAAATAACAAGTATCTAGTATCGATCATTACATTTTTATTATTATTCATTTAGGATGTGGGCATTGCTGGCTGGGCCAGCATTTATTGCCCATCCCTAATTACCCTTGAGAAGGTGGTGTGAGCTGCCTTCTTGAACCACCTTCTTGCACCACTGAAGTCCCTGTGGGGCGCAGATACACCCACAGTGCTTTAGAGAGGGAATTCCAGGATTTTGATCCAGCGACAGTGAAGGAACGGTGATATATTTTCAAGTCAGGATGCTGAGTGGCTTGGAGGGGAACTTATTGGTGGTGGTGTTCCCATGTCTCTGCTGCCTTTGTCCTGTTAGATGATAGTGCTTGTGGGTTTGGAAGGTGCTGCCTAAGGAGTCCTGGTGAGTTTCTGCAGTGCATCTTGTAGGTGATACACATTGCTGCCACGGTCCATGGTGCAGGGAGTGAATGTTTGTGAAATGGGTGCTAATCAAGTGGGCTGCTTTGTCCTGGATGGTGTCAAGAACGTTGTTGGAGCTGCACTCATCTAGGCAAGTGGAGAGTATTCCATCACACTCCTGACTTGTGCCTTGTAGATGGTGGGCAGGCTTTGGGGAGTAGGGAGGTGAGTTACTTGCTGCAGGATTCCCAGCCTCTGGCCTCTTATAACCACAGTATTTGTATGGCTCATGCAGCTTAGTTTCTGGTCAATGGTAAGCCCCCAGGATGTTGTTAGTGGGGGATTTGGCGATTGTAATGCCATTGAACGTCAATGGGCGATAGCTAGATTCTCTCTTGTTGGAGATGCTCATTGCCTGGCATTGTGTGGCACAAATGTTACTTGTCACCCCAAGCCTGGATGTTATCCAGGTTTTGCTGCATTTGGACATGGGTTGCTTCAGTATCTGAGGAGTCATGAATGGTGCTGAAGATTGTGCAATCATCAGTGAACATCCCCACTTCTGACCTTATGATGGAAGGAAGGTCTATATAAAAAAAAAAACTCTCTGTAGTCCCAGAGGGCCGTAGGCTGCTCTCTCATTTGAGAGAGATGACTAGTGGTGAGTTTAACCTGAAGGCCACCACACCTCGGGCAAGTTTGAGAAGGTGGGGCCTTCATGGATGACCTCAGCCATTACAGGAATTGAACCTGTGCGGTTGGCGTCAATCTGCATCACAAACTAGCCGTCCACCCAACTGAGCTAACGCTGAAGATGGTTGGGCCTAGGACACTATCCTAAAGAACTCCTGCAGTGATGTTTTGGAACTGAGTTGATTGACCTCCAACAACAACAGCAATCTTCCTTAGTGCTCAGTATGACTCCAACCAGTGGAGAGTTTTCCCCCTGATCCCCATTGACTCCAGTTTTGCCAGGGCTCCTTGATGCCACACTTGGTCAAATGCGGCCTTGATGTCAAGGGCAATAACTCTCGCCTTACCTCGGGAGTTCAGCTCTTTTGTCCTTGTTTGAACCCAGGCTGTAATGAGGTCAGATGCAGAGTGACCCTGGAAGAACCCAAACTGAGTGTCAGTGAGCAGGTTATTGCTAAGTAAGTGCTGCTTGATAGCACTATTGATAACCCCTTCCATCACTTTACTGATGATGGAGGGTAGACTGATGGGCAGTAATTGGCCTGGTTGGATTTGCCCTGCTTTTTCTGCACAGGATGTACTAATTTTCCACGTTGGAGCGATGCCGGTGTTCTAGCTGTACTGGAACAGCTTGGCTAGGGGCGCGGCTAGTTTTGGAGCACAAGCCTTTTGTACTATTGTCAGGGCCCATAGCCTTTGCAGTATCCAGTGCCTTCAGCTGTTTCTCGATATCACGTGAAGTGAATCGAATTGGCTGAAGACTGGCATTTGTGATGCTGGGGACCTCCGGAGGAGGCTAAGGTGGGTCATCCACTCCGCACTTCTGACTGAAGATTGTGAGTGCTTCAGCCTTATCTTTTGCATTGATGTGCTGGGCTCCTCCATCATTGAGGATGGGGATATTTGTGGAGCCTCCTCCTCCAGTGAGTTGTTTAATTGTCCACCATCATTCATGACTCTGTGTGGCAGGACTTTTGAGCTTAGATCTGATTTGTTGGTTGTGGAACTGCTTAGCTTCGTCTGTCGCTTGCTGCTTATGCTGTTTGGCACTCAAGTAGTCCTGTGTTATAGCTTCACCAGGTTGACACCTCATTTTTTTTGGTATGCCTGATGCTACTCCTGACATGCCCTTCTGCGTTCTTCTTTGAACCAGGGTTGATCCCCTGGTTTGATAGTAATGGTAGGGCCATGAGGTTACAGATTGTGGTCAAGTACAATTCTGCTGCTGTTGATGGCCCACAGTGCCTCATGATTGACCAATCTTGAGTTGCTAAATCTGTTTGAAATCTGTCCCATTTAGCACAGTGGTAGTGCCATACCACATGGAGGCTATCCTGAATGTGAAGAGAGGAAGGACTTTGCAGTGGTCACTCCTACCAACACTGTCATGGACATATGCCCCTGCGACAGGCAGGTTGGTAAGGATGAGGTTAAGTATGTTTCTCCTCCTTGTTGCCTCCCTCACCACCTGCTGCAGACCCAATCTAGCAGCTATGTCCTTTAGGTCTTGGCCAGCTCAGCTTGTGGTGTTACTACTGAGCCACTCTTGGTGATGAACATTGAAGTCCCCTACCCAGAGTACATTCTGCGCCCTTATAGATTACTGGATGCTACTGTGCAGTGTTGAGAGCAGTTTACATTCAAATCAGCTGAAAAAAGGTATTCCAAATATTTTATTGCTTGAGTTTCTGATGTTATTTGGGATAGATTTTCTCTTACAGAGGGGAAATGATGGCCTAAACTCAGTTTTTGCCAGTCGTTTTTCACACTTAAAAAAAAATTCAATTGTAGTATAAACTGAAATTTAAAAAGCAGCTTTAATTCTAAGTGTATTTTTTTTCCATTTCTTCAGTAAATGTACAAAGATGAGAAATTTCATTGGCGGAATTCCAATTTGTTTTTTTTGGGATCACAGAATTCCACCCTTTTTATTCTGACCTCCCTGGGAGCTGACGGTGGGGCCCCTCTCTCTGCTGCCAATCTGAATTGGGTGTGATAGAGGTGTGCCCACAATGGCTGCTGCTCCTGTATGCAACCTGATAAACACCTTCCTGGTGCTACCTTAGCTGCGTGAGTTGCTGTTGCAGGATGGCTGGATTTTCTTGCCCAATCCAAGGTCCAGTTACTGATGGAGTGACTCAGCCCCAACCTTGCCGTCAGCTTCAGGCTCCAGCTCTAGGAGGGAGGGAGATTCCAGTGGGCCGAGCTGTTAGTCACATACTGCCCATGGTAGCAGTCCCCTCTGGCTCAACCTTCTTGGGGCCGTGGCAGTACCCAAGCACCCAGTGATTGAAGAGGCTGCGTTCCCTGGCTAGTTGGAATCTGAGCCCTCGGGACTGAACTCCTATCTCCTGGGGAGGTGGCTCACCCTTCCCTGGCAGTGCAGCCCAAGTGGCACTGGCCAAGGAGGAACCTCAGCCACCCACTGAGAGTGGGGAGGAGAAGCTGCTGTTCTGGAGCAAGAAGGCACTGCTGAAATAAATGTGGTTCCAGGGGAGCTGGGCTGGGCTGGGCAGAGGTAAGTGGGACGGGTTGAGGGTGGGGGCAGGGGGAAGTGAGTCCAAGGCTTAATGTGGGATGGGGGGAGCAGGGCTAAAGTGGAAAAGGAAGAGGGGATGAGTGTGTGAGAGAAGGGTGGCATGAGTTGAGTGGCGGCTGAGCGGAATGAGACGGCATGGGTGAGTGGGGATGGGAGAGTCTGAGTGAATGGGGGATGGGTGAAGATAGGAGAGTGCATGAGGGGTGAGTGGGAATGGGAGAGTGAGGAAGGGAGGGAAGACATGAGTGGGGAGAGGGGTGTGTGATTGGGGAGGAGCAGATTACAATGTGTGTAGGGGTGGGGGAGAGGGACTTCACAATCTTCTGTCACCATGGAACAAGGAAAGTCTGGCTGAAACTTACATGAGTACATAAAATATTTTTACAAAGTACTTTAAAAACACAGGTTTCCATATTTGTTGTATTAGTTTATGTTGGTCTATAATATGCAAACTTTAATAACATACCAAATTATACTATAAGATAAAGACAAAAAAACTGCAGATGCTGGAAATCCAAAACAAAAACAGAAACACCTGGAAAAACTCAGCAGGTCTGGCAGCATCGGCGGAGAAGAGCACAGTTGACGTTTCAAGTCCTCATTGACCCTTCAACAGAACTGCTCAGTTTTTCCAGGTATTTCTGTTTCTGTTTTTGTTCCAAATTATACTATGCTGCTTTATTGCTGTTTTATTTTTGCTGGTGTCTAGGGTTACGTTAATTTTCAAGAGTTATTTTATTATAAGTATTCATGTGATATGGGCATTGCTGGCAAGGCCAGCCTTGGTTACCGAGCCCTAAATGGTCTGGAGAAAATGGCGGTGAGTTAAAATGGGGTTATGCTGGAAAATAGTTTACGAAGCACTGCCATAGCTTTGCTTCGCTTTGCATATACATAATCCACAAGGTCATGTTCTGTATTATATGCACTAACTGCACTGAATGCTGAGTTCACTTGGGTGATTTTATACAAATGCTTTGTTCCAAAATCTTGACGATAATGGAAGGGTAAACAAAGGAAAATAATGTTTCCACCCACTTGAAGTCTAATAATTCCACCCATTTGACGAGGCCTAGAAGCATTTGCATTTCACAACAGATCATAAAAATCACCATAATTGCATGATTCCTGTTACAAAAAAAATTCGCACCTTTTTGTCTTTAGTCCCACAAACATCTGAATGTGGAACAATAACACACCATATTACATCATCGGGGATGAGGGTAGAGTTGCAGTCATGCTTTATTTTTCCTGCCAGTTGTAGGCAATTTTATGTATATAACTGTTGTGTATATTGAACAGATGCATGCTAAGTTAGTTTACAGGAACTGAATGAGAATGACTATCTGAAATTCATTTTTAGATCCAGCTTTAGCAGTGTACAGTTTCTAAATTATTCTACATTACCAGATAACTTTCTAGATTGTGATTTTTGTGTAACCCAGTTGATGTGTCACTGAAAACAACGGAATCCAGTACTGAAAGGTTGCGTTTGCAGAATGATTAATTATTCCACTAGAGGTTATTGTTCCCACTGTAAATTCCAGTCATTGGTCATCCCAGTTTGGCTAAATATTTAAACTTCACAGGTAGCTGCAGAATCATGGCTTTTTGTTGCTGACCACAATCTTGTGTGCAAATATAATACATTTATATAAAATGACCATCTTAGCTCCTGGTTAAGAAACCTGAAAAAACAGTCTGAGTGTTGTAAAATGCCTCATCTGTTACCATGATTTTCCAGTCAGTGAGGGATTTGGCCTTTGCTTATGTTGCTTGATCCTTGCATTATCTTACTGCAGAGTGTGGGGACTGGGACTTGGAGAATAGCAATTTGCAAGCATGTCACTTAGAACAGCACTTCTCAAACTCCAACCTTCGAGTCTTTGGTCCTTTTGCTATGATACTACTTGTACATTTTAAAAGGGGCGTTTTGATAAATTTAGACTTGATTTAATTTAGTGACACTGTGCACAGCTAACGTGTAATTATAGTATTACAGATTAAGAACAGCTGTTTTAAAGGTAAGCTTCTGTTTTTAAACCTTTACATTTGAGTTTAAAAGCCTTTCTCAAAGTGGAAGTATGAATAGACAACATGGCATCTCTGTGTGTTCAAACCTTCAGCCTCTTCTCTACAGCTGGCAACGAAGAGTCGTTAAAATGCAAAGAGTCTCGTCCAAGCATGTCCATTGTATCCCCTTAAGTGTTTAAAAAACCCTTCCTCTTCTGAGGGAACAGGAGACAAGAAGGGACTACAAAGGACTACAACGTAATTAACTTCTTGGCCTGGTGAAACAATGAGTCCTTGAAAATTAACAAAGCAGCCGTTGACTTGTATAAAGTCTGGTTGAGGACAGTTATTGTGTGTGCAGAACCGCAGAAAGAACTCTGAGAAACACCATTGGAGAAGGTTCTTAGACAAGGGAGTACAAAGATGAAGGTATTAAGAAATCAACTTCTGTTCTGCCAAAAGAGTCCAGGCAGTCTGCAAGTGCCATAACCACAGAACTTGAGGAACAAGAAACCCTCCCACTCCTGCTCCCAACAACCTGCTGACCTGCTGAATCCACCTGAAGAAGGCAGACACCGGTTGACTGCAGATCCCATCGCAGCTGTTAAACCAAACCTCAAGTTTTAACCCCTTCACTTTGGAAAGAAGGAACTCGAGCAACAGGCCCACAATGATCTCTCAGAGACTGATTTGAAATTTTATCTTTTAACTATCCTTTTTTAAATCTTTATCTGCTTTTAATCTTTGTATCTGTTTATAAGTTAATCACTATCACTTTTAGCTAAGCAACTTTCAGCAGTAGTTTTTGTAATAAACTAAAACTTTATTTTGTTTAAGAGTAAAGCTTGTCTGCTCGATTATTTTTAAATTGAATTATTCATAAATTAAAATGGGGCTGCATACACGTGCACCCAAATTGCCCTTTTAAACTCATTTAGTTTGACAGAGATATAACCGTCAGGCAAAGACTCGGACACTGAATTAGCAAATAATATCAGTTTATCGATTATAAGCAGATATTAAAAAATAGTACAATCATCAAACAATCAAAAACTTATTGATCAACTACAGACTAATTAATCAGTGAACTAAAACTGATCAACTAATTAACAGAGGAAGGAAGGTATACTTATCGGTGAAACTCTACCAACTCCAGACTTTCAAATGGATGGCTAATCCAGAAGAAGTGGACAACAACCTTAACTCCTTGTACCAACAGAGAAACCATCACTGCCTCAGAAGCACCACGCTTTCCTTGGATTTCTACTGGGAAGCCGTCGCTGAACCAGTCCAGTACTAACCACATGCAAACTCCATGGAGAACACTTGATTGCCCCAGATGACATTGGAAGCTATCTTCTTAATGACAGGACGCCTAATTACCCCTGAAGATCTGAACCGGTTCTTCCACCCTATACACGCATACATGATTGTCCCCATGGCACTTTTTATACCCAAAACATGTTTTAAACCCACCTTAACCAAGTTGTTGGAAATGGCTAATTGGCTTATAATATTGTCAATAATCTTAAGGGTTAACTTCATCGCTTCTAGCTAATTGGGCAAATCGCTTTAAACTTAGAACAATACCTTGTTTTAAGCTGTGTCTTTTATGTTAATATCCCTACAGTGATCCCATTCATTAGACCAGAACCTCAGCAGTCGAGGACAGTGTATATTTCTGAAACAAAAACAGAAAATACCTGGAAAAACTCAGCAGGTCTGGCAGCATCAGCGGAGAAGAACAAAGTTGACATTTCGAAACGTCAACTTTGTTCTTCTCCGCCGATGCTGCCAGACCTGCTGAATTTTCCCAGGTATTTCTGTTTCTGTTTTGGATTTCCAGCATCCGCAGTTTTTTGTTTTTATCTCTGTGTATATTTCTGATTTGGGTGGGGGGTAGGAAGAAGGAGGGAGAAGGTCTCAAGTTCTTGGCTTTCCCAGCTGTGTCAGCTCTTTTAATTTTCTCTAAAGAAATGTTAATGGAAAAGTACAGAAATAACATAAACTGACTTTTAATTAGCTACTGATGCTTTCTTTATCCTTATTCCCTTCTAATGAAGTCATCTGTTACTAGTCAGTGATTACCTTTCAGTACTAGATTAGTTTATTAGAAGGTTAGCAACATCAAAATGGCTTCTTTTCTGTTCACATGTTAGTATAAAAATGGCATATTAACCATGTTAGTTCTTTGCAAGTTACATGTTTTTAAAAAGCTTATAACATGGGCAAGTTGAATAAATATCTAAGTCGGGTTATGATATGAAAGAAAACAAAAACAGAATTACCTGGAAAAACTCAGCAGGTCTGGCAGCATCGGCGGAGAAGAAAAGAGTCCTCCTGACCCTTCGACAGAACTTGCGTTCGAGTCCAAGAAAGAGTTGATGCTGCCAGACCTGCTGAGTTTTTCCAGGTAATTCTGTTTTTGTTTTGGATTTCCAGCATTCGCAGTTTTTTTGTTTTTATCTCTATGATATGAAAGATATGTTTTATATATAGAGAGAGAGATATATACATATATACGTTTACTCTGATACTTCTGCAACTGTTGGTTCATTTAACCATGCCCTATCCTCTGTTTTTGATGTCTTTTGGTAAAGCCCATACTCCATCCACTGTGGTTGTACTCCCTCTTGGCTCCAAGAATTAAGCTCAAGTGTGTATCTGGTGCACAGCTGGTTTAGCCAAACATCACCAAATCTGGCTAGACCACATCAGGATGAGGTGAGACCCATTAGGGATATATATGCCTAGAGGCATAGGGCAAGGCTAGAATACTTAATGAGTACATTGTATCTGTGCTTACTAAGGAAGCTGATGCTGACAAAATATTGGTAGAAGTGGTGATGACGGGGGTAATACATGGGGTGAAAATTGATGAATAGGATGTACTTGAAAGGCTGATGTTGAGTGGATAAGACACCTGGCCCTAATAACTTTCATCTCCAGTTGCTAAGGGAAAAGGGGGTGGTGGTGGGGTGGTGCAGTGGCGGAAAGAGAGGAGATAGCAAAAGGGCTTACAGTAATCTTCCGATCTTCTCTAGATATGTGGAGAGGTGCCATAGGATTGGAGAGTGGCAAATGTGATACCCTTATTCAAAAAAGGGTGTAGGGACATTCCTGGTGCCTGAAAGCTGGTCAACATAACTTCTTCCCTGATTATTTTGGAAACATTATCCACCACTGTTGTTAACAGGCACTTGGAGATGTTTGGCCAGCACCATTTTATAAAAGGCAGACCGTGCTTGACTAAACAAATTGGATTTTTTTGAAGTAACAGAAGGTTGATGAGAATGCAGCGGGTGTTGTTTATATGGATTTTAAGAAAGTGTTTGATGAAGTGACACCTAAAAGGCTGGTTATCAAAATTGAGGCTTGGAATAGGACGGTCATGTTAGATAAAATTGGCTCAAGGACAGAAAAGACGCCAGTGTGGTAAATGTTTTATTGATGTTTTTTATTTATTTTTTGATGTATATAAATGACTTGGATATTTGAATATGGAGAAAAATTTCAAAATTGACCCATAATACCAATTTTGGAGGTGTGGCAAACAAGTGAGGATGATAGCAATTGACTGCAACAGGACCTAGGCAGACAAATGGTAGATGGAATTTGACAGAGAAGGCAATATATATCTAATGGTACACTTCTAAAGAATGTGTTGGAACAGAGGGATCTGAGGGTTTGTGTATGTAGATTTTTGATGGTAGCAGGACATATTAAGGGAGAAGTTGGCAAAAGCATGGGGGATCTTGGCCTTCATAAAGTTGAGTGCAAAAGCAGGGAAATTGTGCTGAACCTTTTTATGAAGCTCTGGTTAGGCCACAGCTGGAAGCTGGATATTGTGTCAAGTTCTGGTCACCACACTTTAGAAAGGATGCGAGGGTCTTTGAGATGGTGCAGAAGGGATTTACCAGTATTGGTTCCAGGGATGAGAATTTAGCTACAAGATTAAGTTGGAGAAGCTGGGGTTGTCCCTCTTGCAGCAAAGGAGGTTGAGGAGAGATTGAATAGAGGTCTAGAAGATTATGACAGGTTTAGATAAAGTAAACAAAGTAAAGCTGTACCCATTAGTTGATGGTATGAGGACTATGGGACATGGATTTGAAGTTTTGGGCAAGAGAGATTGGGAGAATATGAGGACAAAAGTTTTACGCAGCCAATGATAATGACCTGGAACTTGGTGTCTATGAAGTGGAGACAGTCAATCAGGGAAATAAACGTGACCGTATGTCCCCTGTATCCCAAACTTCTGAAACTCTTGCATGCCCTTGCTCTGTCTATTTCCTCTCCCGTCTCCCCTTGTTTCCTCCCTGAGGTCATCATATCCTTGACCTACCTTGTGCTCCCTTATCCCCATTTCTACTAAACTACAAATCATCCAACTTCCCTTTGTGGCTCTAATGCTAATTGGCATTGTTGATTGTTCCCTCTTCGCAGATACTAACCCCCTCCCTTAAAAGATTGCTGTCATATGCCTTTTTAAAACACACCCATGACTGCTTCTGTCATTGCAAACTACTGCCTCATTGCCAACCTCTACCCCCTGCCTTTTCTTTCGAGTCTGTAAATTACCACAACTTTTCTTTCCCATAACTAGCGTCTGGATTTTTCTAGTCAGGTTTCTGCCCCGTTACAACACTGAAATGGCCTCAAATCCTCCATGTTTAAGTCCTTTCGTAGCCTTGCCTAACCCTCCCTATGGCTGTAATCTCCTACAATCATTTTAGAACTCTATGTCCCTCTGACTCTGGCCTTTTGTTCAATCCCTATTTGCTCCATCATTGGCTGCATGGGGAGCCGGAGGCATAGTGGTATTGTCAGTGGACAATTCCAGAGACCTGCAGTGGTGCTCCGGGGACCTGGGTTTGAATGTTACCACCACAGATGGTGAAATTTGAATTCAATGAAAATATGGAATTAAAAGTCTGATGATGACCATGAAACCATTGCTGATTGTCATAAAAACCTACCTGGTTCACTAAGAGCCATTACCTGGTCTGATATTACATGTGGTTGACCCTTAACTGCCCTCTGAACAAGAATGAAGGATGGATAAATGCTGGCCTAGCCATCAACGCTCACATCCTGTGAACAAATTTAAAAAAAAATGTTCAGCTATGTAGCAATTCCTCCCCTAAACCACTTCACTTCACTTCTCCTCAAAATGTGGCGGATGATGGAAATCTGAAATAAAAACAGAAAATGCTAGGGATACTCAGCAGACAACATCTGTGGAGAGAGAAACAGAACTAATGTTTCAGGTTCATGGAACACTGAAAAAAGTTAAATATGTAACAGGGTTTAAGCAAGAACCTAGGGAAGGAGGGGAGGGAAGAGCAAAAATGAAGGTCTATGATGGAGTGGAAGGCAGGAGTAATTAAATGACAAAATGGATGACATTGGAGGAAAAGGGGGATGGTAATGGGACAAGTAAAGAAACAGAAGTTGGGTCTGAAAGAGATGTAATTGAGAAAAGCAGGATTGTTACCAACAACTGCTGCCCAAAAAAATGGGGACAGAGGTTATGGTCTGAAATTGACTAACTTGGTGTTGACTCTGGAAGACTGTAAAGTGCCAAAATGAAAGATGAAGTGTTCCTCGAGTTTCCATTGACCTTAATTGGAACAATGTATGAGACTGAGGTCAGAGTGGGAGTGAGGTGGAGAATTAAAATGGCATGCAACCAGATGTTCGGTTTCACTTCTGCAGGCTGAGTGGACGCTTTCCAATTATCCAGTCTGCATTTCATTTCCCATAGAGGAGACTGCATCATGAGCAGTGATTACAGATCTGTGTACTGTGTACAAAATGGAAAGAAGAACGGAAGTTTCACCTATAAGGACTGTTTGAGCCTTAGACACTGAGAAAGGCAAAGATAATGGGCAGATGTTGCATTTCCTGTGCTTGCACGGGAAGTCATAGGATTAGCAGGCGGTGTTGGGGATGATTGAAGAATAGACCAGGGAATTGCAGAGGCAGCGATCCGTCAGAATGCTGGAAGTGAAGGTGTTATGCTGCAGGTGGCATTGTCCAGAATCGACACGAGAATGGGTCAGACCTACTGTTTTCACTAGAGTAGCCTACCGTACCAGTTGACTACACTATTCTAATAAAGCTCAACAGAAGCTGGAGGATGGCACAAGAGCTTTCTCAACCTTTCCACACCCCCCCACTTCCCCACCCCTTTCCCTTCCTTTACTTGTGTAAAACATGTTGTGTATCTCAAATTTTCAAGTTCTAATGTAAGGCCATCGACTTGCAACTTACTCTGTTTCTGTCTCCATGGATGCTGCCTGACCCGCTGAGTATTTACATTATTTTGTGCTTTTATGTCACCCCTCTCCTTTGAGACCACCCACCCCTTTAAAACCTCATTTTTTGACCAAATTTTCAATCACAGAACCTAGTATCTCCTTTGGTTCAGTTTCACCTGTTTATGCTTCTGTGAAGTGCCTTGAACATTTTATCTTTTTTAAAGTGTCATTTAACTTAATTAAATTAAAGTTGTCATTTAGCCTGGGGTGGGCAGAACTAATGTGTCCACCAGAGTAGCTAGCTGAGTATTCTTGACCATCTCCAACCTACTTTCAACCTCCAGATGATAATCAATTTTTAGTCAAGTATATGTGGTACATTGTATGTGACTTGGGGCACTTTACTATGAACAAGTCCTTCTCCCAAACACATTTCTTTTATAAGCTATATTTTTTGTGAGAAGAGAGCTCTATACAGATTCAGTTTTGGACAGTGACCATTCTATAAATCACTCTAATCCTGGAGTACAAAACGATATAAAAGTCTATAATGCTGCTGAAATTTAAGAAAATAAGAATGAGTTTGAATTTTTTTTTATATGATGGATAGCTCCTACTTGATTCCACCTAATCATTGTAAGCAAGATTGAATATAAGTGGGGCTAATATATCGGACTACTGAAGTATTGCATTGCAATTTGAGGTACACCTTAAACAATGCCCTCCAGTGTGTCTTTTTAGTAACATGAGCTGATAGCTGATAAATCTAAATTCTTGTTCACTATATATAAATTGCATTGTATCATGGTGAATTGTCTTAAAAAAACATTTTGGCAAGCAAATAATGTTACTCCACAAAAAAGTGTTACCAGGTTTTGGCCTTTCAATATGTCCCTCCCACCACTGGAAACAAACACTTATTACTGAGCACGTGTATGCGATCATTCATTAACTTTTTCAACTCTAGTGAATTAAGCCCTAATTTCTTGAGTTTCTATTTACATAGTGAGCATATGCTGCATCTTTTTCCATATCTGTTAGCTCATACCACAATGAGGCATCCAAAATGATAGACAATTTTCCAGCTGTAGCCTCAGGTCTTACACAAGCTTAACATTATCTCTTTGCTTTTTGTGTTCTATACCTCTAGAGGCAAACTAGGGATTTACTGTTTTATGGTCTTGTAGTGTCAGCTTTTAATAATTTCTACTCCTATATTCTGTTTTAAATCTTATCATTTGTAGTGTTTATCTGTCTTTCAAAATATGTCTTCACATGTTTCTTTATTGAACCACACTAGTCACCTATGTCCTTCTACAGCCTTTCATAATTTCATATGGCATGTTGATGTCATGAGCAAATTTCAATATTGTGTTCTCAATTAAGTCGGGATGATTTTTGTGTGTTGACCTGGGACATTTTAATCTACCTCATGTTGAATGTAGTTCTATTGCTAAAAGCACTTTTTGCTTATGTATAGCACCTGCTGTCCACAGATTGATTAAAATTTCTCGTTTTTTAAAAATTTATTTACGAGATGTGGGCATCGCTGGCCTGGCCAGCATTTATTGTCTGTCCCTAATTGCCCGTGAAAAGGTGGTGGTGAGCTGCTTTCTTGAAGCGTTGCAGTCCATGTGATGTAGGTACACCACAGTGCTGTTTGGGAGGGAGTTCCAGGATTTTTACCTAGCAACAGTGAAGAAACAGTGAAAAAACAAAAACAGAATTACCTGGAAAAACTCAGCAGGTCTGGCAGCATCGGCGGAGAAGAAAAGAGTTGACGTTTCGAGTCCTCATGACCCTTCTGTCGAAGGGTCATGAGGACTCGAAACGTCAACTCTTTTCTTCTCCGCCGATGCTGCCAGACCTGCTGAGTTTTTCCAGGTAATTCTGTTTTTGTTTTGGATTTCCAGCATCCGCAGTTTTTTTGTTTTTTTCTCTGTGAAGAAACAGTGATCTGTTTCCAAGTCAGGATAGTGAGTGGCTTGGAGGGGAACTTCCAGGTGGCGATGTTGCCATGTATCTGCTGCCCTTGTCCTTCTAGGTGCTAGTGGTCACGGCTTTGGAAGGTGCTGCCTAAGGAGTCTTGGTGAGTTTCTGCATTACATCTCGTAGATGGTATACACTGCTGCCACTGTTCGTCAGTGGTGAAGCAAGTGGAGAGTGTTCCATTATACTCCTAACTAGATGGTGGACACACTTGGGAGAGTCTGGAGGTGAGTTGCTCGATGGCACCAGTGATGGGTAATGCCGTTGAACATTAAGGGGCAATGGATGGATTCTCTTTTGTTGGAGATGGTCATTGCCTGGCACAAAAGTTAACTTGCCACTTGTCAACCCAAGCCTGGATATTGTCCAGGTCTTGCTGCATTTGGACATGGACTTCTTCAGTATCCGAGGAGTTGCGAATAGTGCTGAACATTGTGCAGTCATCAACAAACGTCCCCACTTATGAGCTTTACAACTGAAGGATGGTCATTGATGAAGCAGCTGAAGATGGCTGGGCCTAGGGCAATACCCTGAGGAACTCCTGCAATGATGTCTTAGAACTGAAATGATTGACCTCCAACAACCACAACCATCTTCCTTTGTGCTAGGTATGACTCCAACCAGTGAAGAGTTTTCCCACTGATTCCTATTGGCTCCAGTTTTTCTAGGTCTCCTTGATGCCACGCTCAGTCAAATGCTGCCTTGATGTCAAGGATATTTATTCTCACCTCACCTCTGGAGTTCAGCTCTTTTTTGTCCTTGTTTGAATCCAGGCTGTTATGAGGTCAGAAGCTGACCCTGGCAGAACCCATGTGATAGCACTGTTGAGGACCCCATCCATCACTTTACTGATGGAGAGAAGACTGGTGGTAATTGGTAGCATTGGATTTGTCCTGCTTTTTGTGTACATGATATACCTGGGCAATTTTCCACATTGTCAGGTAGATGCTAGTGTTGTAGCTGTTCTGGAAGTGCTTGGCTAAGGGCACAGCAAGTTCTGGAGCATAAGTCTTCAGTACTATTGCCTGAATATTGTCAGGGCCTGTAGCCTTTGCAGTATCCAGTGCCATCAGCTGTTTCTTGATATCAAATGGAGTGAATTGAATTGGATGAAGATTGGCCTCTGTGATGCTGGGAACCTCCAGAGGAGGCCGAGATGGATCATCCACTCGGCAGTTCTGGCTGAAGACTGTTATGAATGCCTCAGCTTGTCTTTTGCACTGATGCAGGGCTCCTCCATTATTTGAGGATGAGGATACTTGTGCAGCCTCCTCCTTCAGTGAGTTGTTTAATTGTCCGCCACCATTCACGACTGGATGTGGCAGGACTGCAGAGTTTAGCTATGATCTATTGGTTGTGGAATCACTTAGCTCTGTCCATCATTTGCTGCTTATGCTGTTCTGCACGTGAGTAGTCCTGTGTAGTAGATTCACCAGGTTGACACCTTTATTTTTAGGTATGCCTGATGCTGCTCCTGGCATGCCCACCTGCACTGCACTCTTCATTGAATCAGGGTTGATCTCCTGGCTTGATGGTAGTGGTAGAATGGGGCATATGCTAGACTGTGAGATTATAGATTGTGTTCGAGTACAATTCTGCTGCTGCTAATGGCCCACAGCGCCTCATGGATGCCCAGCCTTGAGTTGCTAGATCTGTTCGAAATCTATCCCATCTTAGCACGGTGGTAGTGTTACACAACACGATGAAGGGTCTCCTGAATCTGAAGACGGGACTTCGTCTCCACAAGGACTGTGCAGTGGTCACTCCTACCGATACTATCATGGATAGATACACCTGCAACGGGCAGGTTGGTGAGAAAGAAGTCAAGTATGATTTTCCCTCTTGTTGGTTCCCTCACCACCTGCCACAGATCCAGTCTAGTAGCTATGTCCTTTAGGACTCAGCCAGCTCGGTTTGTGGTGGTGCTACTGAGCCACTCTTGGTGATGGACATTGATGTCCCCCAAGCAGAGTACATTCTGCACCCTTGCCACCCTCAGTGCTTCCTCCAAGTGGTGTTCAACATAGAGTATTGATTTCATCAGCTGGGAGAGGGCGGTACATGGTGATCAGGTGGTTTTCTTGTTTATGTTTGACCTGACTCTGAGACTCCGTGGGGGCTGGAGTCGATGTTGAGGACTGCCAGGGCAACTCACTCCCAACTATATACTAGTGTGCTGCCACCACTGCTGGGTCTATCCTGCCGGTGTGACAGGACATACCTTACAGATGATGTCCCAGACTCCACCATCACCATTCCTAGGTATGATTCTGTGAGGATGACTATGTCATGCTGTTGCTTGACTAGTCTGTGAGCCAGCTCTTGCAATTTTGGCCCTAGCCCCCAGATGTTACCAAGAAGGACTTTGCAGGGTTGACAGAGCTGGGTTTGCGTTTGTCGTTCCCGGTTCCAAGGTCGATGCCAGGGGTCTGTCTGGTTTCATTCTTTTTTGTTGACTTATTAGTGGTTTGATAAGCCCGAGGGCCTTGATAGAGCATTTCAGAGTCAACCGCATTACTGGGGATCTGGAGTCACATGTAAGCCAGACCAAGTGAGGATGGCAGATTTCCTCCTTCTCTGTGAGTCCTCAACATTGACATTGAATTCAAATTCCACCATCTGTCTTGGTGGGATTCGACCCCAGGCCCCCAGAGCATTACCCTGGGTCTCTGGACTACCAGTCCAGTGACAATACCACTACGCTACCACCTTCCCCAAAATGTTAGTGGACACCCCAGAGTCATAAAACCACAGGGCAGCAGTTTAGGTCCTCCATTCGGCTTCAGTTCCTCTAGGATAACAAAGAAAAAAATGCTCATCATCTCATGTATCTCGGCTGATATATAGAAAGTGACCACTGGGCAGGGGGTTGGACAGTTACCTGCATCACAAAACCATGCTTTGGAACATATGGTGTCTTCAGAAGAGGAGGGTGGAGAAAAAGATGCTCCTCAATTTCAAAATTCTTTTGTGAATGTGGTATTGAATATTATGATTTATTTAGTTTGAAGATTTAATTCCTGTTACTCACCTGTCAATTTTAGAGGAGTGTGAGAGACAGACTGCAAGGAAATTATTCAAGCATTGTCAGAACTTGAAATTGCCCATTGAATCCTTTTTCATGTGGAGGTTACATTGCTTACCTTATTATTTTTTTCCCCTCTGTCATAGAACAAGTGGTTACTTAATCTAAGTTGTCTATTATATTATTTTCTTAAAAAATCAAGACTGAGCCACAAATAAGGGTAATTGATCTATTGCAATCCATTGCATTAGCACAGGCTTGGTACAAAGTCCAGGCAGTTAGTGCAGCAGCCCCTTGATGTACTGTATGTCCCCAGGAATTCATGTGAAACATTTCCTCCTGTTGTTTGTTCCAAAAAGTGTGTCTACAAAGACAAAATAATCCTGGCTTCACAAAAGAGAACATACTGACTCATTAGGCACAAATGTATGTTGTGGCACTGTGAATTACCACGATGATTGCTACAGTGACTACACTTCAAAAGTATTTCATTGGCTGTAACGTCCTGAGGTTGTGAAATGTGCTATAGCAGTGCAAGTCATATTTTTAGGTTACATTAGCAGGGTTGAAGTGGACTCTAAGCATCTAGCATATAGCCCAGCCCTTAGAATTTCTCGTCTCGTATTATTTCAGGATTAGGACTGAGATAGGGAGAAATTATTTCACTTCAAGGATTGTGAATAATTGAAATTCTCTACCCCAGAGCGTTGTGGATGCTGCATCGTTGAATACATTTAAGGCTGTGATAGACAAATTTTTGGTGTCTCCGGGAATTAAACGATATGGGGGGGGGGGGCAAGAAAATGGAATTGGCTGAAGTCCAAGTTGAGCCATAATTGTGTTGAATGGTAGACATGTTCAACAGGGGCCATCTGGTCTACTCCTTGCTCCTTTTCCTTATGTACAAATTTCTGCTCTTCATTGACTTCCATTTTCTCAGTAAAGATTAAACACATGATATGAGTACTATCAAGGCTTTTATATCTTCTCTGTACTGCCTGGAGTTCAGTATGTATTTGGCAAGCTTCTTGAATATTTTTTTTCAAACATCTTGGCCACTCACTTTTTTACCACTAAACGGAAGAGGATGTTTCTCATATACAAAAACAGAATTACCTGGAAAAACTCAGCAGGTCTGGCAGCATCGGCGGAGAAGAAAAGAGTTGACGTTTCGAGTCCTCATGACCCTTCGACAGAACTTGCGTTCGAGTCCAAGAAAGAGTTGAAATGTAAGCTGGTTTAAGGTGTGTGTGTGGGGGGCGGAGAGATAGAGAGACAAAAAGGTGGGTGGGGGGTGGGGGGGTGTGATTGTAGGGACAAACAAGCAGTGATAGAAGCAGATCATCAAAAGATGTCAACGACAATAGTACAATAGAACACATAGGTGTTAAAATTAAAGTTGGTGATATTATCTAAACGAATGTGCTAATTAAGAATGGATGGTAGGGCACTCAAGGTACAGCTCTAGTGGGGTTTTTTTTATATAATGGAAATAGGTGGGAAAAGGAAAATCTTTATAATTTATTGGAAAAAAAAGGGGAAGGGGGAAACAGAAAGGGGGTGGGGATGGGGGAGGGAGCTTACGACCTAAAGTTGTTGAATTCAATATTCAGTCCAGAAGGCTGTAAAGTCCCTAGTCGGAAGATGAGGTGTTGTTCCTCCAGTTTGCATTGGGCTTCACTGGAACAATGCAGCAAGCCAAGGACTGACATGTGGGCAAGAGAGCAGGGTGGAGTGTTGAAATGGCAAGCGACAGGGAGGTTTGGGTCATTCTTGCAGACAGACCGCAGGTGTTCTGCAAAGCGGTCGCCCAGTTTACGTTTGGTCTCTCCAGTGTAGAAGAGACCACATTGGGAGCAACGGATGCAGTAGACTAAGTTGGGGGAAATGCAAGTGAAATGCTGCTTCACTTGAATGGAATGTTTGGGTCCTTGGACGGTGAGGAGAGAGGAAGTGAAGGGGCAGGTATTGCATTTTTTGCGTGGACATGGGGTGGTGCCATAGGAGGGGGTTGAGGAGTAGGGGGTGATGGAGGAGTGGACCAGGGTGTCCCGGAGGGAGCGATCCCTACGGAATGCCGATAAGGGGGGTGAAGGGAAGATGTGTTTGGTGGTGGCATCATGCTGGAGTTGGCGGAAATGGCGGAGGATGATCCTTTGAATGTGGAGGCTGGTGGGGTGATAAGTGAGGACAAGGGGGACCCTATCATATTTCTGGGAGGGAGGAGAAGGCGTGAGGGCGGATGCGCGGGAGATGGGCCGGACACGGTTGAGGGCCCTGTCAACGACCGTGGGTGGAAAGCCTCGGTTAAGGAAGAAGGAGGACATGTCAGAGGAACTGTTTTTGAATGTAGCATCATCGGAACAGATGCGACGGAGGCGAAGGAACTGAGAGAATGGGATGGAGTCCTTACAGGAAGCAGGGTGTGAGGAGCTGTAGTCGAGATAGCTGTGGGAGTCGGTGGGTTTGTAATGGATATTGGTGGACAGTCTATCACCAGAGATTGAGACAGAGAGGTCAAGGAAGGGAAGGGAAGTGTCAGAGATGGACCACGTGAAAATGATGGAGGGGTGGAGATTGGAAGCAAAATTAATAAATTTTTCCAAGTCCTGACGAGAGCATGAAGCGGCACCGAAGTAATCATCGATGTACCGGAGAAAGAGTTGTGGGAGGGGGCCTGATTAGGACTGCAACAAGGAATGTTCCACATACCCCATAAAGAGACAGGCATAGCTGGGGCCCATGTGGGTACCCATAGCCACACCTTTTATTTGGAGGAAGTGAGAGGAGTTGAAGGAGAAATTGTTCAGTGTGAGAACAAGTTCAGCCAGACGGTGGAGAGTAGTGGTGGATGGGGATTGTTCGGGCCTCTGTTCGAGGAAGAAGCTAAGGGCCCTCAGACCATCCTGGTGGGGGATGGAGGTGTAGAGGGATTGGACGTCCATGGTGAAGAGTAAGCTTGTTCTCACACTGAACAATTTCTCCTTCAACTCCTCTCACTTCCTCCAAATAAAAGGTGTGGCTATGGGTACCCGCATGGGCCCCAGCTATGCCTGTCTCTTTATGGGGTATGTGGAACATTCCTTGTTGCAGTCCTACTCCGGCCCCCTTCCACAACTCTTTCTCCGGTACATCGATGATTACTTCGGTGCCGCTACATGCTCTCGTCAGGACTTGGAAAAATTTATTAATTTTGCTTCCAATCTCCACCCCTCCATCATTTTCACGTGGTCCATCTCTGACACTTCCCTTCCCTTCCTTGACCTCTCTGTCTCAATCTCTGGTGATAGACTGTCCACCAATATCCATTACAAACCCACCGACTCCCACAGCTATCTCGACTACAGCTCCTCACACCCTGCTTCCTGTAAGGACTCCATCCCATTCTCTCAGTTCCTTCGCCTCCGTCGCATCTGTTCCGATGATGCTACATTCAAAAACAGTTCCTCTGACATGTCCTCCTTCTTCCTTAACCGAGGCTTTCCACCCACGGTCGTTGACAGGGCCCTCAACCGTGTCCGGCCCATCTCCCGCGCATCCGCCCTCACGCCTTCTCCTCCCTCCCAGAAACATGATAGGGTCCCCCTTGTCCTCACTTATCACCCCACCAGCCTCCACATTCAAAGGATCATCCTCCGCCATTTCCGCCAACTCCAGCATGATGCCACCACCAAACACATCTTCCCTTCACCCCCCCTTATCGGCATTCCGTAGGGATCGCTCCCTCCGGGACACCCTGGTCCACTCCTCCATCACCCCCTACTCCTCAACCCCCTCCTATGGCACCACCCCACGTCCACGCAAAAAATGCAATACCTGCCCCTTCACTTCCTCTCTCCTCACCGTCCAAGGACCCAAACACTCCTTTCAAGTGAAGCAGCATTTCACTTGCATTTCCCCCAACTTAGTCTACTGCATCCGTTGCTCCCAATGTGGTCTCCTCTACATTGGAGAGACCAAATGTAAACTGGGCGACCGCTTTGCAGAACACCTGCGGTCTGTCCGCAAGAATGACCCAAACCTCCCTGTCGCTTGCCATTTCAACACTCCACCCTGCTCTCTTGCCCACATGTCAGTCCTTGGCTTGCTGCATTGTTCCAGTGAAGCCCAACGCAAACTGGAGGAACAACACCTCATCTTCCGACTAGGGACTTTACACCCTTCTGGACTGAATATTGAATTCAACAACTTTAGGTCGTAAGCTCCCTCCCCCATCCCCACCCCCTTTCTGTTTCCCCCTTCCCCTTTTTTTTCCAATAAATTATAAAGATTTTCCTTTTCCCACCTATTTCCATTATATAAAAAAACCCCCACTAGAGCTGTACCTTGAGTGCCCTACCATCCATTCTTAATTAGCACATTCGTTTAGATAATATCACCAACTTTAATTTTAACACCTATGTGTTCTATTGTACTATTGTCGTTGACATCTTTTGATGATCTGCTTCTATCACTGCTTGTTTGTCCCTACAATCACACCCCCCCACCCCCCCTCCACCTCTTTGTCTCTCTATCTCTCCGCCCCCCACACACACACCTTAAACCAGCTTATATTTCAACTCTTTCTTGGACTCGAACGCAAGTTCTGTCGAAGGGTCATGAGGACTCGAAACGTCAACTCTTTTCTTCTCCGCCGATGCTGCCAGACCTGCTGAGTTTTTCCAGGTAATTCTGTTTTTGTGTTGGATTTCCAGCATCCGCAGTTTTTTTGTTTTTATCTCTATGTTTCTCATATGTTTGGTGCCCAGAAGGGTCAAGCATTCCTTGCACAATTTCCCACCAGTGCGTTTCCTGTCGTGAAAGGTACAAGTCCTAACTGGAAGAAGCTGCCAGAAAAGGCCCACACTCCTGAAATTGTGCAGGTAGATTCTAGGATCACTTCCATTAGCTTCACTGATCATATTTTCCTATGACTTATGGCATTAATGTTTCCTGTCTTAAGATCTATATCAAGTTGACTTTAGAGTGATTGATAAACCTGATACCTTCAATAATTTGTGGTGGAGTTTTCCAATAAAATTTGTTTGATATTCCAAGACTTGTATCACTCACTACCTTAACCATGTAAAATGTTCTGTTCAATGTCATTGAGTTGAGAAGTGTGACAGTCCCAATGGGTGTTTAAAAACAAAAATACTGTACCTGCAATATCCTTTCCTAAATAAATGTCCGTTGTGAGAAGCCCTGCTTTTGGAAGAAGATGGAATAATTACAAGCAAATAATCCAGTTAGGTCAACTGGTAATACTTAAAATTTACATATTAAATGAAATCTTGAGGATTGAAATGTGATATAAAGTTATTCAATCATTTGTTAATTAATGCCACAAATTTGCCATTAGACCAATAGTTCTCAAAGTTTTTGGCTGAAGAACACCATTTCAAATACGAATCATGGACTTTTTCCAACACCCCCCCCCCCCCCCCCCCAATCTAAATTCTAAATGCTCCCAATACATGGATGAACTTGTATTTTGATGCCCTTTCTTTGAGTTTGGAGAGTACTTAAAATTTTAAAGCTCTCCTTTCATGAACAAAGGTGAACTCACCTGGCAGCCATCACCAGGCCTCTGGTCTACCTGGCAATCTGCCTGCCTCCTTTCAGCACTCTATTTGCACAGCCCTCCGAGGTGAGAGAGCCAGCTCACTCCACACTCGACATGTGCTGGCAACACTATGTTCTCCTTTTTGGGCTTGCACCGAGCCCACTTAAGGCTGCCGCTCATTCGTGAACCACTCAACTATTTCTTAGATGTCTGGAAAGCTTCTACAGACTACGTGGAACCCAGATTGTGAAACACTATATTCATAATCATGGATAATCATTATACAGCTATAGCAGTATGCAAACTCAAATGTGTATAAAACACAGGAAGCATTGCCTAGCCAAGCCAAGCCAGGGGTATAACCTATATTATACTGATAGACAATTTAACATCATACAAATTCCACTGTATACTTCAATGATTTGATTTCAGCAGGCCAGTGCAAACTGGTCAAATTTGCAGAGGGCACTAAATTAGGCAAAGCAGTTGAGTTGGAGGAAGTAGTCAGGATCCTTTAAAATTCATTAGATAAAATCTGTAAATGGCGAAGTAGTAGCAGATGAACTTCAGTACAGATATTTGAAAAAATGCAGGCATTGAAAGGAAAAATGGGTGTCATAAGTTTACTATAAACAGCATGGAAATGGGTGAGATAAAAAGATTTAAAATTCAGTAGTTAACATGACCAATCATTGTGGAGCAGTAATAAATAATGCAAATAGAATTCCGAATTGTGTTACTAAATCAATAGAGTACAAATTAGAAGATGTCTTACTAAAATATACAGAGCCCTGGTCATACTACACCTTGGTCAGTCTTGGTCATCCAGATGGGGGGAGACATTCCAAATGGAGGGTGCTACAAAAAATATAATTAAATTGCATGGAATGCTTAGTGAGTTCCACCTTCTCACCTTTCTTATGCAATTAAGTCCTTATGAGATTTATTGGTGACTGTCCTGTATTTATTGCCATGAGTTTTAGACTCGCTCAAGTGGAAATATCCCCTGTCCTGTCACACAGCTTCATCATTTTAAAGACCTTGATCGGGCCATCTCGGTCCACTCATTATTCTAGAGAAGGTTGCCCCATCCTATTCTCGCTTTCTGATAGCAGTCTTCTGTTAATTCCACTATTATCCTTAGGTCATTTTTGAACTTTCTCCAATGCTTGTAATCCTTTCCGAATCTTTTTGCAATCTGGAAACAAGAACTATTTTTCTAAATGTGGTCTAATCAAGGTTCTATAAACATTTAACGTGACTTTTCTCCTTTGAAATCCCTCTAGAAATGAACTTCTTTTTACTTTTTATGGCTTTTTTAACCTCTGTTACTACTTTCAATGATTTGTCAATACTCTTGGATCCAATTTTTCCTCCACCCCATTTAGACTCCCGCTTCCCAAAGCGTAGGTTACCTCCTCATTCCTGCTACCAAAATGCAGTACCTCACACCTACCTATACTGAAATTCATTTGCCATATACATGCCCATTCTGCAAGTTTATTCACCTCATCTTGTATTTTGTTGCAGTTGTCCTCAGTACTAACTCCCTAAATAGACATTGTGAAATGCAAAAACTTGTACTATTTTTGTTAAGACCAGTGAAGGGATTGGGTTTTCCCACCTCCGAAAGTCTGTAGTCACTGAAAATGAAACTAATTTATTTATATTATTTAATTTAATAATCTAAATAAAATAGCAGGAAGTCTCCTAAGCTGATTTAAATTGTATGTCAGTCTGTGCCTAATCCGTACCATTCTTATCTCTTCCAGACATCTTCTACATCACTGTTTCCAGGCTTTAATGGACCATGGGGTAAAGGTGGCTTCAGTGCTGGCAAATTCCTTTAGCAGGCGCTGTTCATACATTGAAGAGTCAGATGCTCATGTAAAAGAAAAGGCAATCCAATTTGGATTTGTTTTAGGTAAGAAATAATTTTAAATAGGTTGAAGGATGGATTGAAAAGATGAAACGAAGGGGAGGAAATATGTTTGGATTTTGGTATAGAGGTAGACTGTGCTGGTTAATTCTTAAATTCTGTTCATGCTCCACATTTTTCGGAACTAAATGCAAGTAATTCGAATCCTTTCACTGTTCACGAAGAACAGTCTGTGGTAATCATGTGGCATTGACTTTAAGCTTAAAGGATTCACAATTTTTCTTACAATCACAATAAGATACTGGAATTCCATGCAATTTGATATTGAAAAGTTTGAACTAAGTTTACCCAAAACACTCAGTTACCGACCGGATATAGAATATTAAAAGGGATATTTGTGTATCCTTTCATCGGCTGAAGAACTGAAATATAAGTGAATGTTTGCTTTTAATAAGTTTTTCTTTGCCTATTCCTGAGAGGAGAGGATTGAAGAAGGCTGAATCTCTTCAAAATTGACAAGAGACTGAGTGCAGGCAGGTATGGCAGCAGTCATTTAGGAGCTTGAAGCTTAGTAATATTTTTTAAACAATTTACTAAATCACATAAAACTGATCATTCAGTCTGATTTACTAAAGTCAGATCTCTGTTACTGTTGACTCTGTCCTGAGCCATGCCATAAAACACATCTTAGTCATAGAGGTCCACAGCACAGAAAAAGGCCCTTCAGCCATTGAATCTGCGCTGGTCAAACAAGTATCTAACTAATCCCATTGTCCAGCACTAGGCCCATTGCCTTGTGTGCCATGGCATCGCAAGTGCACATCCAAATACGTCATAAACGTTCTAAGGGCTTCTGCCTTTACCACCCTTTCAGGCAGAGAGTTCCAGATTTCCACCACCCTCTGGGTGAAAAAATTCTTCCCCTCCAAACCTCCTGCCCCTTAACTTAAACCTATGCCCCCCTGGTTATTGATCCCTCCACCAAGGGGAAAAGTTCCTTCCTGTCTACCCTATCTATGCCCCTCAAAATTTTATACACCTCAAACACGTCCCCCCCCTGCCCCAATCTCCTCTGCTCCAAGGAAAATAACCCCAGTCTATCCAATCTCTCCACATAACTAAAACTCTCCAGCTCAGGCAACATCCTGGTAAATCTCCTCTGCACTCTCTGGTGTAATTACATCCTTCCTATAATGTGGATTCCAGAACTGCATGCAATACTCTAGCTGTGGCCTAACCAGCATTTTATACAGGTCCTGCATAACCTTCCTGCTCTTATATTCTATGCCTCAGCTAATAAAGGCAAGTATCCCATATGCCTTCTTAACCACCTTATCTACCTGTCCTGCTACCTTAAGGGACTGGTGGACATGCACATCAAGGTCCCTCTGATCCTCAGTACTTCCCAGGGTCCTACCATTCATCGTGTATTCCCGTGCCTTGTTTGTCCTGCCCAAATGCATCACCTCACACTTACCCAGATTAAATTCCATTTGCCACTGATTAGCCCATCTATATCCTCCTGTAATCTAACGCTATCGTCCTCGCTATTTACCACCCCACCAATTTTTGTGTCATCTGCAAACTTACTGATCAACCCTCCTACATTCAAGTCTAAATTGTTTATATATACCACAAACAGCAAGGGACCCAACACCAATCCCTGTGGAACCCCACTGGACACAGGCATCCAGTCATAAAAACACCTCTTGACCATCACCCTCTGCTTCCTGCCACTCAGCCAATTCTGGATCCAATTTGCCAAATTGCCTTAGATCCCATGGGCTTTTACCTTTGTTATCAGTCTCCCATGCAGGACCTTATCAAAAGCCTTGCTGAAGTCCAAGTAGACTATGTCAAATGCATTGCCCTCATCTACACACCTGGTCACTTCTTTGAAAAATTCAAATTGGTCAGACATGAAATGACCTCCCCTTAACAAAACCATGCTGACTGTCCTTGATTAATCCCTGCCTCTCCAAGTGTAGATTAATTCTGTCCCTCAGAATTGCTTCCAATAGTTTCCCCACCACTGAGGTTAGACTGACTGGCCTGACATTCACTGGTTTATCCCTTCCTCCCTTCTTGAATAACAGTACCACATTGGCTGTCCTCCAGTCCTCTCGCACCTCTCCTGTGGCCAGAGAGGTATCAAATATTGTTGCCAGTGTCCCTGCTATATCCTCCCTTGCCTCACGCAACAACCCAGGATATATTTCATCCGGGCCTGGAGATTTATCTACTTTTAAGCCTGCCAGACCACTTAGAACCTCCTCCCTTTCTATGCTAATTTCTTTAATTATATCACGGTCCTGCAGCCTGATTTCCATACCCACGTTGTCCCTCTCACTTGTGAACACCAACACAAAGCATTCATTTAGAACCCTACCTACGTCTTCCAGCTCCACACACAAATTACCATTATGGTCCTTAATGGGCCCTACTCTTTCCCTAGTTATTCTCTTACTCTTAATGTACTTGTAAAATAACTTTGGATTTTCCTTTATTTTAGCTGCCAATGTTTTTTTATGCCCCCTTTTTGCTTTCATTTTTAAGTTCTCTACCCCGCCCCCCCACATTCTATACTCCTCTAGGGCTTCTGCTGTTTTAAGCCCTCGGTATCTGCTATAAGCCTCCCTTTTTTTCCTTATCCAATCCTGTAAATCCCTCGACATCCAGGGTTCCCTGGATTTGTTGGTCCCACCCTTTGTCTTTACTGGAATATATTGGCCCTGTACTCTCCCTATTTCCTTCTTAAATGAGTCCCACTGCTCTGATGCCGATTTACCTAAAAGTAGCTGCTCCCAGTCCATTCTGGCCAAATCATATCTGATCTTAATAAAATTGGCCTTCCCCCAATTTAGAACTCTGATTTCTGGCCCATCCTTGTCCTTTTCCATAACAACCTTGAATCAAACAGAATTATGTTCAGTATCTGCAAAATGCTTCCCCATTGATTCCTCTACCACTTGCCTGGCTTCATTCCCTAAAATTAAGTCCAGGACCGCCCCTTCTCTTGTCAGACCTTTTACGCACTGGCTTAAAAAGCTCTCCTGGATGCATTTTAAGAATTCTGTTCCCTCTAAAATGTCAGGGAAGTTGAAATCCACCACCTTTACTACCCTATTATTTTTACACTTCTCTGAAATTTGCCTGCATTTCTGCTCTTCTATTTCTCTCTGACTGTTTGGGGGCCTACAGTACACTCCCAGCAATGTGATTGCTTTTTTTGTTTTTAAGTTGTACCCGTATGGCTTCATTTGAAGAGCCTTCTAAGATGTCATCCCTTCTTACTCCTGTAATTGACTCCTTGATCAATATTGCGATACCCCCTCCTCTTTTACCTCCTTCCTTGTCTCGCCTGAAGACCCTATATCCTGGAATATTGAGCTGCCGATCTTGCCCCCCCCTCAACCATGTCTCTGTGACAGCAATGACATCATATTTCCATGTATTAATTTGTGCCTTACTCATCAGACTCCTCACATTAAAATAAATACCATCCCTTGCCAAACTTCCTTGTACCTGAACTGGCCTATAATTTCTATGTCTTCCAGACTTACTTGCTCTCTCTTCTAATTCTGGCTGTGCATCTCCCCCTGCTGAACCTCCTTTCAGGATCCCATCCCCCTGCCAAGTTAGTTTAAACCCTCCCCAACAGCACTAGCAAACCTCTCTGCAAGGATGTTGGTCCCATTCCGGTTCAGGTGCAAGCCTTGTACAGGTCCCACCGCCCCCAGAAACAGTCCTAATGTCCCAGAAATCTAAAGCCCTCCCTCCTGCACCATATCTCCAGCCACGCATTCATCTGGACTAACCTATTTTTATACTCACAAGCACGTGGCACTGGAAGTAATCCAGAGGTTACCACCTTTTGAAGTCCTGTTTTTTAATTTGCTTCCTAGCTCCCTAAATTCTGCTTGCAGGACCTCATCCCTCTTTCTACCTATGACGTTGACACCAATATGTACCACAATCTCTGTCTGTTTGCCCTCATCCTTTAGAATGTCCTGCAGCCGTTTAGTGACATCCTTGACCCTGGCACCAAGGAGGCGACACACCATCCTGGAGTCACGTCTACGGCCGCAGAAACACCTGTCTGTTCCCCTTCATATTAAGTCTCCTACCACTATTGCTCTTCCCCTCTTTTTCCTCCCCCACCCTCCCTGCCCGTGTAGCTGAACCATTTAGTGACATGAGCGTGGTTGCACTCCCCAGAGGAACTGTCACTCTAACCATTTTCCAACGCAGAAAAACAGTTCTTGAGCGAGAAGCACCCTGGAGATTTCCTGACTGCCTGCCTGACACCTTTCTTCTGACTGATGGTCACCCATTCCCTCTCTGTCTGCATTTCCGTAAGCTGTGGGGTGACCATGTCCAAAAACGTGCTGTCCACGAAACTCTCAGCCTCGCGGATGCGCCTCAGTGCCTCCAGCTGCCGCTCAAGCTCCAAAGCTCGGAGCTCAAGTAGCTGCAGCTGGAAGGGCACTTCCTGCACACGTGGTCAGTCAGAGCGCAAGGAGCATCTAGGACTTCCCACATGTTGCAGGCAGTACATACCACGGGATTGAGCTGCCCTGCCATGCCTCTAATTGGAAAAAAAAACCCTTTAAGTTAAATATAGTAAAAAAAAAGGTATATTATTTATGTACTTTAAATAAAAACTTAGAACTCTTACCTTTCCTTAGCTTAATCTATTTTAAACTGGAGAAAAACACTTACCTACTACTCATCAATCAGCTCTCACCTTTGCGCTGAAAAGATCTTGCACCTTTTCACTTTGAAATGTAAAATTGGCACAGTAATTTCTGTTAAAAGTTTTCCTTTGTCCTTTTGTCATGATAATCCATTTAGTGAACTAATGTGAGATTGTGGAAATTGCAGTTGATAGAACGCACAATTTCTCTGGCAAGCATGGCATTTGATGGCTTGTTGATGGTTAACTTTTCATTACGGTTTGTTTCAGGTCTGACATAGTAATTTATCCGTGAAGAGGGACTTAACACCTTAGAGCCACCTGGAATCATAGAAATAATTAATTTTGATCATTGTTCCTCTTGAGTTTGGATTTTATCAAACACTAATTCTGAAAGATTTGTGTTTGATCTAAATTGTAAGAAGCTGCCTGAATCCTGCATATTTAATGTTGCCTTTCATCATATCTTAAATTCAGCTTGGTTAAGTGAAATAGTCGTGTCAGCACAGCAGCACTCCAATTAACAGAAATGGTTGTGTTAATGAAATTACTACCAATGATATCTTTTAAATGTAATACTTATTTCAAGCCTACAATTGTAAGGTTGAAGAGGACTGAAACGTTTCCAGTGTTTTTGAATAGCTTCATCGATTTACCTTAGAATCATAGAATGTCAGAATTGAGAAGGAGGCCATTCCAGCCAATTGTGCTGTACTGGCTCTCTAAAAGAGCTATCTAATTAGTCCTATGCCCCTCTTTTTCCCCAAAGTTTTGCAATTTGTTTTCCCATCAAGTATTTACCCAATTTCATTTTGAAAATAACTGTTGAATCTACTTGTGCCACCCTTTCAGGAAGTGCATTCCAGATCACCATAACCAGTTGCGTAAGTTTTTAAATATGATTGCTTCATAAATAAATTTATTCACTGTACTTGAATCAAGTGGAAAAATTTTGAAATGCAATGTGCCACAAAGCTTTGCGTGGTGAGTCAATACTCCTCCATGGTGAAAACCACTTGGAGGAAGCACTGAGGGCGGCAAGTACACAATGTATTCTGGGTGGGGGACTTCAATGTCCATCACCAAGTGTACTCGGTAGTACCACTACAGACTGAGCTGGCTGAGTCCTAAGGGACATTGTTGCTAGACTGTGTCTGCAGCAGATGGTTAGAGAAACGCAGAAAAACAGTTCTCGAGCGAGGAGCACCCTGGGGATTTCCTGACTGCCTGCCTGACACCTTTCTTCTGACTGATGGTCACCCATTCCCTCTCTGTCTGCACTTCCGTAAGCTGTGGGAAACAAGCGGGAAAAACACACTTGACCTCATCCCAACAAGTTGCCTATCACAGATACATCTGTCCATGACAGTATTGGTAGGAGTGACCACCACACAATCCTTGTGGAGACGATGTCCTGTCTTCACATTCAGGATACCCTGCATAGTGTTGTGTGGCACGACCACCGTGCTCAATGGGCTAAGTTTCGAACAGATCTAGCAACTGAAGATTGGGCATCCATGAGGTGCTGTGGGCCATCAGCAGCAGCAGAATTGCACTCAACCATAATCTGTAACCTCATGATCTGTTATATCCTCCACTCTGACATTAGCACCAAACCAGGGAATCAACCCTGGTTCAATGAAGAGTGCAAGGGTGCATTTTTTTTTTATTCATTCATGGGATGTGGGCTTCACTGGCTAGGCCAACATTTATTACCCATCCTTAGTTACCCTAGAGAAAGATGTGGTGTGCTGGCTTTTTGAACCGCTGCAGTCCATGTGCTGTAGGTACACCCACTCTACTTTTATGGATGGAGTTCCAGGATTTTGACCCAGTGACAGTGAAAGAAGTGAATGTTTCCAAGTCAGATAGTAAGTGGCTTGTAGGGGACTTTCCAGGTGGTGGTTTCCCATGTGTCTGCTGCCCTTGTCCCTCGAGATAGTGGCGGTCATGGGTTTGTAAGGTACTATATAAGGAGTCCTGGTGAGTTCCTGTAGATGGCACACACTGCTGCCACTGTGTGTTGGTGGTGCAGGAAGTAAATGTTGGCTGGGGTGCCAATAAGCAGGTTGCTTTGTCCTGGATGATATCAAGCTTCTCAAGTGTTGTTGGATGTGCACTCATCTGGGCAAGTGGAGTTTTCCATCACTCTCCTTACTTGTGCCTTGTAGATGGTGGGCAGGCTTTGGGGATTCGGAAGGTGAGTAACTTGTGGCAGATTCCTAGCCTCTGACCTGCTCTTGTCGCCACAGTATTTATGTGGGGCGTGCAGTTCAGTTTGTGGTCGATGGTAACCCTCAATGTTGATACTGGGGGATTAAGTGATGGTAATGCCATTGAACATCAAGGAGCGATGGTTGGATTCTCTCTTTCCTGACACTTGTGTGGCATGAATGTTACTTGCCATTTGTCAGCCCAATACTGGATATTGTCCAGGCCTTGCTGCATTTGGACATGGACTGCTTCAGTATCTGAGGAGTCGCGAATGGTATTGAATATTGTGCAATCATCAGTGAACATCCCCACTTCTGACCTTATGATGGAAGGAAGGTCATTGATGAAGCAGCTGAAGATGGTTGGGCCGAGGACACTACCCTGAGGAACTCCTGCAGTGATGTCCTGGAGCTGAGAGGACTGACCTCCAACAACCACAACCATTTTTCTTTGTGCTAGGTATGACAGGGGAGAGTTTTCCCCCTAATTCCCATTGACCCTGGTTTTGCTAGGGTTCCTTGATGCCACATTCAGTGAAATGCAGCCTTGATGTCAAGGGCAGTCGCTCTCTCCTCACCTTGGGAGTTCAGCTCTTTTGTCCATGTTTGAACCAAGGCTGTAATGAGGTCAGGAGTTCAGTGGCCCTAGCGGAACCCAGACTGGGCATCATTATTGCTAAGCAAGTGTTGATGACCCCTTCCATTACTTATGATCGAGAGCAGATTGATGGGATGGTAATTGGCATGGATTTGTTCTGCTTTTTGTGTACAGGAAATACCTGGGCAATTTTCAACATAGCTGTGTAGATGCCTGTGTTGTAGCTGTAGCTTGGCTAGGGGTGCAGCAAGTTCTGGAGCACAGTCTTCAGCGCTTTTGCCGAAATATTGTCACGGGCCCATAGCCTTTGCAGTATCCAGTGCCTTCAGCCGTTTCTTGATATCACGTGGAGTGAATCAAATTAGCTGAAGACTGGCATCTGTGATGCTGGGGACCTGTGGAGGAGCTTGTGATGGATCATCCACTTGGTATTTCTGGCAGAAGATTGTTGCGAATGCTTCAGCCTTATCTTTTGCACTGAAGTACTGGGCTCCCCTATCTTTGAGGATGGGGATATTTGTGGAGCTTCCTCCTCCAGTGAGTTGTTTAATTTTCCACCACCATTCACGACTGGATGTGGCAGGACTGCAGAGCTTAAATCTGATCCGTTGGTTGTGGGATCGCTTACCTCTGTCTTATCGCTTGGCTATTACTTGGTGCTTATGATTTTGGCATGCAAGTAGTCCTGTGTTATAGCTTCGCCAGGTTGACACCTCATTTTTAGGTATGCCTGGTGCTGCTCCTGGCATGCCCTCCTGCGCTCTTCATTGAACCAGCGTTGATCCCAAGGCTTGATGGTAATGGTTGAGTGGGGGATAAGCTGGGCCATGATGTTACAGATTGTGTTCGAGTGCAATTTTGCTGCTGCTGATGGCCCACAATGCTTGATGGATGCCCAGTCTTAACTGCTGGCTCTGTTTGAAATCTATCCCATTTAACACGATGGAGGGTATCCTGAATGTGAAGGTGGGACTTTGTCTCTGCAACAGCTGTGCGGTGGTCACTCCTATCGGTACTGTCATGGACAGATCCATCTGCGGCAGGCAGGTTGGTGAGGATGAGGTCAAGTATGTTATTCCCTCCTGTTGGATCCCTCACCGCCTGCCGCAGACCCTGTGTAGTGGCTGTGTCATTTGGGACTCGGCCAGCTCTGGCAATAGTGGTGCTGCCGAGACACTCTTGGTGATGGACATTGAAGTCCCCCACCCAGATTAGGTTATGCGCCCTTGCCACTCTCAGTGCTTCCTCTAAGTGGTGTTCAACATGGAGGGGCACTGATTCGTCAGCTGAGGGAGGGCGATGCGTGGTAATTTGACCTTATGCCATGAGATGGGATCTGGAATTGATGTTGAGGACTCCCAAGGCAACTCCCTCCCAACTGTATATCACTGTGCTGCCACCCTGCTGGGACTGTCCTGCCGGTGGGACAGGACATACCCAGGGATGGTGGTGGAGGAGTCTGGGACATTATCTGTAAGATATGCTTGTGAGGATGAATATGTCAGGCTGTTGCTTGACTAGTCTGTGAGACAGCTCTCCCAATTTTGGCACTAGCCCCCAGATGTTGGTGAGGAGGACTTTGCAGGGTTGACAGGGCTGTGATTACCATTGTCGTTTCTGGTGCCTAGGTGGTCCGTCCGGTTTCATTCCTTTTTAGTGACTTTGCATCTGTTTGTTACAACTGAGTGGCTTGCCCAGCCATTTCAGAGGGCATTTAAGAGTCAACCACATTGCTGTGGGTCTGGAGTCACGTGTAGGCCAGACCAGGTAAGGAGAGCAGTTTTCTTTCCCTAAAGGACATTAGTGAGCCAGATGGGTTTTTACAACAATCACCAATGGATTTTTAATTCCAGATTTTTATTGAATTCAATTTCCACCATCTGCCATGGCAGGATTCGAACCCAGGCCCCCAGAGCATTACCCTGGGTCTCTGGATTACTAATCCAGTGACAATAAAGGGTTATTGTATGGAGTGGTTGAGGAAAAGAATTAGTATTTTAGGAAATAATAAGGATTGAGTAAATGTGAAATTTCAGAGTGCCCACCACAAATGGTGGGAACCATGGGCTGGATTTTGCCGTTGGCGAGCAGGGGGTGGGGCCCATTCGCCGACGCCAAAATGATGCGGGATGATGTTGGGGGGAAGGCCCCAACGTCACTGCGCCCCATTTAAATATTCAGGAAGGTAAGGGCACAGCGAGATCAGCCCGCCGACCTGTCAGTGGCCAATTGAGGCTATTGACAGGATCATTAAAACAATTAAAGGACCTGCCTAACCAACCTTAAGGCTGGCGGGTCGGCCAGGAGCCCCGGCGGCAAATAGAGAAAACATGAAACCACATCCAGCGGCGGAATTAAGTTTCATGTAGGGTTTAAAAAGTTTAATAAAGTTTCAGTGAAATTTATTAACATGTGCCATCAAGTGTGACATTGTCACATGAGGGGGACATGTTAAGGATTTTATTATTTCTCTATTTCTAAAGTTTATACAGCCGTCAGCAATCTCCCCGAGGCAGCACTTTGCCTCATGAAGATGTGCACTTCATCGTGCACATGTGGGAAAGAGCGCACTCTCGTATTTGGGGATATCTCCCCCCCCCCCCCCCCCCCCCAGCCTGCACAGGAAGTGCATAGCGCTTCGCGCTGGATGTCACGCTGGGCGGGCCTTCATTGGCTCGGCTATGTAAAATGGCGAAGGGGCCCACTTCTCCGACGGGGATCGGCTCCCCACCCGCCAGAGATTTGGTCGGGCCCACCCTCCCAATAGGCAGAAAATTCTACCCTATATCCCTGCTGAAGGGATTTGTAAACACATTTTGTAAGATCTCCCCGAGACAATCCAATAAGTGCTTGTTTTCTTTCACCCTTGAATGTTATGAATCACAGAGTCACAGTGCAGAAGAGGCCCTTTGGCCCATTGAGTCTGTACCAACACGTGAGAAACACCTGACCTACCTACCTAATCCCATTTACCAGCACTTGGCCCTTAGCCTTGAATGTTATGATGTGCCAAGTGCTCATCCAAGTACTTTTTTAAAGGATGTGAGGCAACCCACCTCAACCACCCTCCCAGGCAGCGCATTCCAGACCATCACCACCCTCTGGGTAAAAAAGTTTTTCCTCACATCCCCCCCACTAAACCTCCTGCCCCTCACCTTGAACTTATGTCCCTTCGTGACTGATCCTCAACTAAGGGGAACAGCTGCTCCCTATCCACCTTGTCCATGTCCCTCATAATCTTGTACACCTTAATCAAGTCGCCCCTCAGTCTTCTCTGCTCCAACGAAAACAACCCAAGTCTATCCAATCTCGCTTCATAACTTAAATGTTTCATTCCAGGCAACATCCTGGTGAATCTCCTCTGCACCCCCTCCAGTGCAATCACATCCTCACCAAGGTGCTATACATCTCCAACATGATCTCCCTACATTTGTAATCTATGCCTCGAATGATAAAGGCAAGTGTCCCATATGCCTTTTTCACCACCCCACTAACATGCCCCTCTGCCTTCAGAGATCTATGAACGCACACGCCAAGGTCCCTTTGTTCCTCAGAACTTCCTAGTGTCATGCCGTTCATTGAATACTTCCTGGCTCATATAAATATTTTCCTCACCAGCTGCAGGTATATTAACAAATAAAATTTTTCCTATTATATTCCCCGTTTAAGTAGGTAAATATTTCTCTGCCTATCAAAGTAACAAAACATTCTGTTTAAATCTCAACTTCAATTCCGATGCTACCTTTATACCAGAATATGGTCTGATAATTCCAAGTTTTCTTTTGTACTGAAAATGTTGAACTATCTAATTTGAATTCATACAGCAAAGTGGAAACCTTACAAACCAATAATTCAGGTTTTTTAAAGTGAATTGTAATGGTACATTTCTTCCAAAGCTAACTGCAGTTTCTGTGAATCATTTTGTTTTTCTGGTTTCTTTTGAGTTCAAAGATGTCACCATATAGAACTGACTCCAAAATATAAGGATCTACTCCCAAACTTTTCCCATTAACTGGTTTTCATTTCAGCTGTGTCATTGTTAAACTTTTGCTGTACTTTCTGTCTCTAGATAAGGAGATCAGAGAATCTATAGTAAATGTTTATACTTTTGAATTTACCTCAGAAAAACTTGAATGCTTGGGTCTTGCTTTCTTTTGAGGCTGATACAAAAAAGTTCCTCATGCTTTTGATATTCCTAAAAATGATTTTTTTCTCTGGTCGTTGTAAATTGTAATTTTCAATTGATGTGGACAAATGGGTGAGTGAGACTTAGAAAGCAATCCTCTATAATAATCCTGTCAATATTAGTGAAAAGAAAATGGAGTTGTAGGTACAAATGCATGCTGGAAGAAATGGCTTGCTGCTTTATTTGAGTCTCTTCAGCTGAGACTAATGGTTCATAGGTTTGTGTACCTGTATGATTTTTGTGCGTTTGTTCACCAGAAATTGGTTTCGCTGTACCTAAGTTCAATTTGGGCTCTTAACATCATGGCCAGCTCAAAGGAGTATTCCAGCACACTGAACCAACCAGTTCTAACTTTAAATCTGGTCCTCCTTCTTTTAAACCACTCATTTTCTTTGGTTTGTAGAATTAAAATGCAAAATAATTGGGCAGAATTTATACGCAAGTCATTTCAATTCTTTTTGAACAGGTTTCATGGCAGTGTTTCAGAAGTAACTCCTGTTAATCACAAGATATAAGGATGACTGGAAGTCAGCTGTGTATAAATTATTTGAATACTGCATGAAGATATGCCTCTTATTATGTATAAGATACAGTTGAAAGCTGTACAAAACATTCATTCATGAGCCAAAGAGGGATAGTGTCTTGGAAAATAAAATCATGCTTAACAATTTCCTGTTCTCTGTCCTCTTGTGCAGGAGGGTTTCTTTCTGATGCGGGCTGGTATAGTGATGCTGAGAAGGTATTCCTTTCTTGTCTGCAGCTCTGTTCGTTACATGATGAGGTGCTTCACTGGTTTCGTGCAGTTGAATGCTGTGTCAGGTGTGTAGTAACTAAAATTAAGGAAAGAACTTGCATTTATATAGCACCTTTCACAACTTCAGACCATTTCAAAACATTGCACTGCTAAATCAGTGCTTTTGAAGTGTATTCGTTATTGTAATGTAGCAAAACATAGCATTTTGCACAGAGTAGCCTCACAAATAACGGCAAGTGATCAGATAAGTGCTTCAATGTTGTTGATTGACTGATCAATATTGGCCAGGATACCCAGGATTCTTTTCTTATATAAATAGCCATGAGGTCCTCAGTTTAATGTACCATGGCACTTCCAGCAGTGCAGCACTTCTTCAGTACTGCACTGAAATGTCAGCCTGAGTACTTCAGTCAGCCTGTGGAGGCGGGCCTGACACCCCAGTGCGTAAAATGAGGCGATGACTCTTGGTGTGCTTCCTGACATCATCGTGCTGTCTCTTGGATGTTTCGTTCAGCGGGTACGCACCGGAGTCAGCTGCGTGCCCGCCAATAACTGGTAGGCCTATTAAGGCCATTAACGAATTAATTAATGTAATTGTTTACACTGCCCGTCCAACCTTAAGGTTATTGGGCAGGCGAAAAGGCCAAGCGGTCTTCACGTTTTTTAGGAAACCTCATCCACATGCGGAAGGAAGTTTCCTAAAGCTTTTACCACTTAAATAAAAAAAATTTCTGAAATATAAAAACATGTCCCATCTCATGTGACATAGTCACGCAAGGGGACATGTTTAAATAAACTTTCAAACCATTTATTTATTTATTTCAAAAGCACTTCAATCTCCCTGAGGCAGCTCTGTGCCTCTAGGAGACTGAAGCACTCTTTCACGCAAGAACACTGGCGCCGGCTATCCTTCCGCCTGCCCACGTAGGCCCGCCCACATAAAATGGTGGCGCAGAGCCAATCGCAGGCGGTGGTCAGCTCCGCGATCACCTGCTCCTGCTGAGCCTGCCCGCCAACTGAAAAATTCAGGCCTATGTGCCCAGGCCTGTGGAGTGGGGTTTGAATATATAACCTTCTGACTCAAGAAAGTGCTACCTCAGATAAGGTTGACACTGAAATCTAAAACTCTAGTCTGCATGCATAAGGTGAAGGTCATCCAGTGGGCTACTTATTTTGTGTTCTTGTGAAGAATCCATTGTTTGATTCTCTTCCTGGTCCTTTAAGCCTGTGTACAAGACTTCCTTGCAAACTTATTTCAGTATGTGCCCCTCACTAGCATGATTAACCTGACCAGATTTGACCCACCTAGTTTTCTGACACTTGTCCCTACTCCTTACAAAGTGAACCTTGGTTCAGAAAGTGACTATTGTGAGTTGAAAGTGTAATCTCCCAACCTGTGTCTGAATGTTAGTGCCTGTGTCACTCTGCACCCCAGTATTCTGGGCAATGAAATTTAAACAATTTTGTTTTGAAGTGTTGGACTAATTTGAGAGGAGATAAACAGTATTTCTGCTTGAAAATTTAGACCTTTGCCTTTAATTAAGATTGTTCTAAACTTTTAATAGTATGGTAGGATTACAGAAGCATCACACTATAAATAACTTGACATTTGTAAATAACCTGACCTGCTACATCTTCCTATCCATGAAGCAATTAGTCAAATGTCCAGAACTTGCAGACGATGGCTCAGGTTTTATGGTGAAAATAATAGTGATGCCATCAACACTCACTGATAGTGAAGAGTAAATCAGACAGCAACTCCTAGTGAAAGCACTTTATATATTTAAACATGGAAATCGGGAAGTTGCTGTCCAGGTTTCCCTGTCCCTCTATAGACTTTGCTATAACAGTATTTTGCTGAAAGACCAGGCTTGTAAATATATGGGTGTGAAGTTGGGATACTGACATGATAGATACCCAGTAAAGACACCAGAAAATAATCATTTGGTAGTATACTACTTGAGTATTGCTGAAAAAAGAGACATGTCGAAGCTTTTCGTTTTGAACACATCAAGAATAAGGGGAAAACAACCATTTATACTGTATGCGAGGAGACTGCTGATTGGTAGAGGCGTTGCAATGGAGAATGCACCAGTGATGTTGGCTGACAGTTAACTGTCAAACATTGTTTGTTTGAAATTTAAACCAGGCAGCTTGACCTTGATTGGTTAAGACATTGCCCTGAGGAATGAGTCAGCAAATGGCTGCCACTTGTTTAGCTGAAACAGGCACAATGTGTCTACATGTTCTGTCTGTAAAGAACTGGGCGCTGTGTATTATATGTGGTCTCCAGTACATGCAAATGCGTCACACTGCAAGCCCAACTGACAATCTTAAATTTGTTGCCAGTGCAATTTTTAACACACTGAGGATTATTTAGTAAATGTCGCCCATTCGCGGAATCACATCTAATGTTGGACACTGTGCCTTCAGTTTTGCAAGCACGGGCTGGTTGGGTACAGTCTGTACCTTGCCAATTGAGAACAGCAGCTGGGACATGCTGTTTGATACGTTCCACCAATCTTGACATTGAAATGAAATTCATATACCACATTACTCATTTGTGTGATAGGCAGATTAAATATTAATTTTAACAACTACTAAAAATTATTTTTTAATCTCATGCACTACGATTTTTAAATATTGTACTATTATTTTGATCCTTAGTTTTAACCTGGATATCATAGTAGCCCTTTGCAGTGGAAGAGATATCTTGGTCTCTGGTGCAGTACTCTAGTTGAGGAGTAATTGTTCCCATGGCACAAGAAAAGTGTAGATTTCAATTCATTAGAGATTTAGTCTGCTTGTAGAAATAGCTTATTGCTGTGATTTACAAGTGTTGGAGGAAAGCTGAAACCACAATCACTACATTATCGCAGGTAACTGTCAAGGTTGAAATCTCTTGCCAATATATATTTCAGTATTTGTGTGGGCTGTTCAATATAGTATTTTTGAAAGGACATTTGCAATATAGTATGTAATTATAGTGTAAAAGGTAATGCAACCTTGAATGTGAACTCTCTTTTGCAGCCTCACTTCTTATTTTATAAATTTGCATTGATATCCTGGTCAATTGTTTTTACTAAATATGTTTATTAATCTATATATTGTTGACATGGTTTTTCTTTTAAACTCTCTAACCTTAATTTTAAAGTTTGTTTCTGGGAAAGCTGGTCCAGGTCAGAAACTTCTCAGGCTTCTGGTTGCAAAAGCTTGTGGACTAGAAGTATAGAAATATGGAACATTCTAGGCTTGCAGCAAAGAGTTTCATGTGTTTTCAAAGTGGATAGATGTGTCTTCACCCGCCTTACCACACCACCTCTGTTGCTTAATTGGAAAATGAAAAGCATATGGAATCCCCATGGTTCTACGAGTGCTGCAATTTTGAACCATCTGTGACAGATGCCTTAGTAGGCCTAGCACATGACCACATAGACTTAAGAGATCAGAGGTACATTTGTTCTCTTTTTAATCATTCTTTTATTTTTTTTTCTCTTCTCCCTCCTTCCACCACTATGGTAGAGTGAGGGTGAGCAGCCTGTCATGGGGCACAAAAAAGCTAGCTAACTTTAAAATGAGCTTTCACATTGAGAGTCAGTAGTTTTAACAACTTCTTCCCTGGATGAGACACAGTAGAATGAAATTTGTGTACTGTTTATTCATGAAAAATAAACCGGTTTGTCATGTGGCTCAGTTGGCTAAAGTGCTTTTCAGTCTGTTTTCTGTAAAGGCTGGAGAACACCCTGCAAAGTTACAGTAGATGATAAATGCAGCATGGGTTCTGTATTCATACAACTAGGAACACACTTTTAAGCAATGAAGGGGGCACTTCAGATCTCTAGGGATGCAGGTAACAAAGGACGCTGAACCCAAGCTCATACCTTGTGCAAAATCCCAAATTTTACAAGAGTAATCCTAAACCAAAGTTTCATTAATTCTTCTTGGGTTGGTTTTTATATCGAGCATGCTAATGGCAGCCGACACTGAGAATTTCTGGAGAATCTCGTTAGATTTTGCTGGAACGTTTAAAAAAAACTGGCCTGGAATCAGCATAAACAACCAGGGATCAAGGGGAATGTAAATCATGCCATCTGCTTAGAATCCTGAGCTTACCAAAGTTCTATTGTAAGTTACATACATCCAAATTTCCTTGTAATTTTCACAACACAGCTCTTGCATCATTGTTGCATGAAAATTACAAGGAAATTCCAGGCCATAATCTTCAAAAAGTAATCTTGGTTGATAAGTGTTAAAAATGGATGGTGTGGGAAATATGTTTTGGTTTTGGATTATGTCATTCAGGCAGAGTCATACTTTCTGATATCAAATTTATTTGTTTTTAAGGTTACTCCATGTGCGCAATGGCAATTGTAAGTACCACTTGGGGGAAGAGACCTACAAACTGGCTCAAACCTACATTGATAAACTGGCAAAACATGGTCACCAGGCAAATAGAGCGGCACTCTTTGGAGAGCTCTGTGCATTACTCTTTGCCAAAAGTCATTATGATGAGGTAAGCAATAGTGGCATTTATGTGATTGTTCCTAACCCATGCTGTATGATACTACATTAATTTAAGTTTGCAGTAGCTGATCTCGACCTATACAGTAAAATTCACCCCATTATCTTGGAATAGTAAGAGGAAAATTAACAGAAATTTCATGATATTTCTTTCAGGTGACCCTAAAATGTTTGTTTCTGTTACACTGTATTAGGACAGCGCCAGGTTTAGTTGTGCTGCTTCTTTTTGAAAATCTCACTGTTCAGGTCACACATGAAAAAGCCTCTTGGGCACATCACCTGAGAATTCCAGGTTCCGGTGACACAACAATGTTGGTCACTATGTTCGGGAGAGGAGAGAAAATGAATGCAAGTAAGATGTCCATTGTATTACGATCCTGGACCAGACCCCCAAGTTCTTGGTATGATCTGATTGGGGATCAATAACTTAGTTGACAAAGTTTGAAATTCAAGGCACCTGCTCAGTGAGTAAAGCCACAAGATTCCACAGCTTTTGAACAAACAAAATAAACTTTACTATACAAGGTCAAAAAGATAAAACAATTTACAATATCTATCTTGTACTCTTAACATTCGGGATTAACTTGAGGTACATGTGAATTAACAGGCAAATACACCACATCACACTTCTCTGTAATTAGCAGATGTGACCAAGACAGACTCCACAGATTTCTCAGCAACCCACCCAGATGCCAGTAGACACTCTGGCTGAATCAATTTCGTTGAAACTCTGCCCCTCTCATAAGGGATTCCAGTCTTCACTTTCAAACATCTAGCTTTGGAGTTGACTTCAAAAATCACTTCAACTCAGACTGCCTCAATGACTGTGCACCTTGCAGGGTTTCAGTTTCATCTTGCAAGACTCCGTTCCCCTGGACTCCCAAGTCTACACTCCAGCACCAACTCACAAGCTGAACTTCAGCTCTTCAGCCACGCTGAGTTGAACACTAACGTTCCAAAGGGTTACCTTTTACCTCAACAGCCCACAGCACAGAATCACCAATCTTCTGCCCCCTCAAATCTCCATGGCTTCTCCCCAGCTTTCATTACTTAAAGCCCACCAACTGCATCATTTCTAATACTTGGAGCCTCCTTCCATGATCCACTTCCCAGTGGTTCCTCCTGGTGATGGTCTCCCAGTGGCTCCTTTCACAGTTCTTTCTCTTTAACTGGGACCTCTCCCTGTCCCCTGTCTAGGACTCTTTGACCATGGTGCTCTGCTCCTGGGTCACATGATCAAGGTTTTCGAGCCTTTGTTTCTCAGTCATCGAGCAGACGCACTGGGCTCATGTCCTTGGCCTGAAGAATGACAAAAGCTGAACTATGCAAACTCCCAAGGTATGCTGGGACTTGTAGTGTCCTACCTCCCTTCCAGAATCGGGTAAGCCTGAATTCCTGATGATTGGTGCTTACTTTCAGCTTTCTGGTCAAACTTATATAGTCACTATAGCACAATTGAAGTATTTTTCACTATAGTGCCATGGGTAACAGCACCAAGATGCAGATTTTCAAATTTTGTTTGAAGGTTATAGAAAGCTCTAAGGACAACTTAGATTTTCAAAGTTTTTGAAAGAACAAGCTTGCTTTCATGTCCCTCAGTGCTTCACAGCCAACAAGTTTTGAAGTGTAATCACTTGTAATGTGGGGAAGCATAACCACAAGCAGCAATGACAGAAATAATCAAATAATCACTGTGATGTTGGCTGAGGAATAGATGTTATCTGGTTACCTATTATTTGTATATTGCCATGGTATTTTTTAAGTCTACTTGAATGGAGTGAGATTTTAACGTCTCATTAGAAGGACAGAAACTCCAAAAATGCAGCACTCCCTCTGTATGGCACTGAAATGGTAGTATAGATTATTTGCTGAAGTCTTATTCCAGGGGTTTAAACCTAAAACCTTCTAAGAGTGCAAGTTATCAAGGTACAAGTATGCATATACAAGAAAGAAAGAAAGAGAATGACTTAAATATATGTAGTACTTTTCATGTCTTCTGGACATCCCATAATTAGTGTGTTTGAAATGTAGGTTACAAGTTCATGCATTTCCTGAAGTTGAGATTTTTTCCTTCCTCTCACCACAGTGCTCATTGCCTTTGATCTAAGTTTATTTTTGCAGAAAATTTATTTTTGAACTGGTTTTAAATTATGCATGAGCAGGCAACTGATGTAGATTTTTTGTTTTTGGTGAGTACTGTGCCAACTTTCTGGACGATCAAAGAATTGATTCCATATGCTTAAAGGTTAGGGTAAAGACCAACATCACCTCTTTGTCAAGACTTGGTATCCTTTTTGACCAGTATTGTAACCACTTGGATTTGGCTAGCATGCTGGAAATGATAATCAGACTGAGAGATTTAAATACTTTGGGGTAGCCATTCAGTGGCTTAATTTTGGGAAATGTTCTACAGGGCAAAAATGCACTGGATTGCTCATGTATTATCCACCAAATATAATTGGAATGATTATTTCACCATAACCTTAATTATGTGTAACTTCCTACATTATTGCAGTCAGTATTTATTATACTGCAGTATAATAGAAACTAATAAGTTGTATACCCTATTTAAATGTATGTAATTGTTTTTAAAGGCTTATAAGTGGTGTGTAGAAGCCATGAAGGAAATCACAGTTGGCTTGCCAGTGAAAGTAGCAGTTGATGTTTTGAGACAAGCTTCAAAAGTGAGTAATTTGCTCTGTTATGAGGTAGTTATGGTTAATGCATTTTGAAGTTATGTAGAAAAAAATTAATGAAAAATATTGTGGTTGTTGAAAATTAATTATAAATTGTTTGCTGAGTCGTCATATTTTTAAAAATATATTGTACATACATCCCTCATCGGTCTCACATGGTAACAGTGTGGTATACCATTAATTGGTTTAATTTTACCCAGATCAATTAGAGTTGGATGTGGTTAGTTTACTGCATCTGTCCATTTGCCATATATTTCATGAGGTGCAGTAGATTCCCAGTAGAAGCAATTGCTGTTGATGTGTTTTATTTTTAACTCTTTCATGAACAAATTCCACTGACAGTGTAACTGACAGTAATGGGAATAAGCATGGATAGAAACATGCAGATCCATGAGCTGCTTGGGACCAAATGAATGTCAACAATGTCATGAAAATTGCCATGAAGGGTTGAGTAGTGAAATATAATACATAAAGTTTCTGTATCAATGGACAGTCTATAATTATTAGTTATCTTTGGTTTGGGAAGAAATTTCATTGACAAATTATGTAGATGTTATAGTACCTACAGTGAAGTAGGATATATCAACCATAGCCAGATATCATTTTTTTTTTAGTGCTATGACTTTTCTCCCACTCATTTTACCTGAGTTACAAATAGTTTTCCTGATAAAATTTAGTATTTAATCCTGTCCTTGTATGTGCCATATGTAACATTTCCACCACAAAATTGACTCAAAAAGCTATCCTGCATGGAAAGAATTTTAAAAATACAATGAAAATTAATTCCCGATGAGAATCTAGCAGGGGAATTTTTTTTATTTTGAATTGCATTAACAAATCATTCGTAACATTTACATTTGGGCTATTAGGATTAAGTTATTTGGAATTGAATTTTTTTTGTTTTATAGGCTTGTGTAGTGAAGCGAGAATTCAAGAAGGCAGAGCAGTTAATAAAACATGCAGTGTATTTAGCACGGTAAGTTCCCATGTAAAGGTAATTCTCACAGAGTTTAATGCCTTAAATTATAGGGCTTCCATTAAGTTCACTATTTGTTGAAGTACAGATTTATCTTGTATATTATGGGCAGGCTGTATATGTTTTCACTTAGTTGCCTTTGCTGCTGTCAGTTCCTGAGTTACAGTTCTTTTCTGTCACTCTCATTTTGATAGTACACAGTAACAACTAGGCCAATATTCAGACACTACATTACTATTCCGTTCTTTACTTTGGCACAGATGTTTTGCTGTGATAATGAGGAACAAAATAAGCCCAACAGAAAGGAAGAGACATGAGTGAAAAATAAACTTTTTCTACACAGTATGTCATTTTTTTCTATGGGGTGGGGGAAAAGACAGTTTTAACAAGGTATTGTTGACAACGTTCACCCTTTATTTAAGGAGAAGACTTAAAATTTTACAGTGTAATGGAAAAAGTGTCTTAAATACTATAGTGCATGATTTGAATATTTACTACAGAAATTTCATGTTATTTTTTCAGGGAACATTTTGGGCCTAAACATCCCAAATACTCTGATACCCTCTTAGATTATGGATTTTACTTGTTGAACGTAGATAATATTTGTCAATCAGTGGCTATTTATCAGGTATGTTGGAAAATTGTTTTAGTTTAGCAATTAAGGTGTACTTTAAATTATTCTCTCAAGCATGTTCTTAAGTTTGAAAATGGGAAGCATGTTAATAGACTGTCCTATGTGCAATCTTGAATGAACTGTACTTTTCTCTAAACTGTAGGAAGGCCAAAGCTAACATCTTTGGCCCTACCTTAAACATCATACCTTGGCTATTGATGCAATGTCCCTAATTCAGACTAAACTACTATTTATAACTTCAACATCCTCTTCAGCCATGAGCTAAGTTTGCAACCCCATATTGTTTTCATTTATAAATTTCAAACTCCGTAATCATCTATGTCAGATCATCAGATCAACAGCCCTGAAACCTTTATATATGCTTTTATCACCCCCACACTCAATTGTTCCTACGCACTTGTGGCTAACCTGCTATCCTCCAGTCTCGATAATAAGTCTGGGCATTCAACACTCTGTTGCCCATTTTTAACTCCAGACTAAGTTCTCTTTGCTCATCACCCCTGTCTTTGCAGACAGACTTGACTCTAGCAATTCATGTCTCAAATGGTTACTATTTGGTCTGATTTTAAATGGGCATTCTTATGCTTAATTCCCTTCACAGCTTCACTCTGGCCATATAGCTGCCCCACTTCTCCCCCTCCTCAATCCATCGTGTCTGACTTCTAAGGTCCAGTTTCTATAGGTAGTTACACTTTCACCTGCCTATGTTCCATGCTGTAGAATTCCCTTCCAAAAATTCCTTCTGTCTTGGCACATACTTTTTTCATTCAAAACTCACCTCTTGGGTGGGGTTTTTGGTCACCTCTCGAAATCTTTCCTCATCCAATTCAGCACCTTTTATTTTCTCAAGCCAATGTGAAGTGTCTTCTAGGTCATATAAACGCAAACTAATTGCTGCTATCATCATGGTGCTCCTACTGATAGTATTACTACCTTCCTGGAAAGTGAGGCCACAGCCTAAGGAAGAATGCCAATGAATACTTTGTCCCTTTTCCTGTCAACAATCCTTCTCCACCCCCACCACCCCCAAACATGCCTCTAGTAATAGGACTAGAATATTCCAATCGCACACATTTTTTGGTGATCAGAGAGGAAAAGATAGTTGGCCACTTTAGCAGCATTTTTTTCCCTTTCAGAAAGGCTTTGAATTTTTTTCTTTATTGCATATGATTCATTTTGTCTTGTTGCAGCAGGTGACCTGATCTGGCTGCAGGTGAATACTGGTGCTGTTTTTTTAAAATTCTCCAGTCAAGGCACTTGCGAGCCACTGAAAAGTTAATATATTAGAGTTCTGGAACAGTGCTGTTCTGACAAAGGGAAAAAAATGAGGTCTTGCTGATTAAAATGTGCTCAATGATGGTAGCTGTGAGCCAGCTCCTACACAGGGTCATGTTATTTTCAGCAAGCGGCAGCTTGATTTAAGCTGCACTGTTTGTGCTCTTGCACTTGAGCAGTAACATGGCCTCAAAATGGAAAGTCTTAATTGTGCAAATTATTCCACTTGTAGGCAGACGCAGAGAGCAGATATTTGTTTACTTACATTTTTCATATTTATAACTAATCTTGTCTAAAGATTTTACAAGTAGGTGGTATTTGCAACTTAATTTTGAACAATGTTTTGTTTCTTAGACAGCACTCGATATCCGGCAGTCAGTATTTGGAGGCAAGAACATCCATGTAGCAACAGCTCATGAGGACCTGGCTTATTCTTCTTACGTGCACCAGTATAGTTCTGGAAAGTTTGACAATGCATTGTAAGTTAACCAATTAGTTGCATGTCAATAATGTTTTCTGTTCTTCACAGAAATTCAAAAATGCTTATCAATCAAAATAGGAAACTATTCCTGTTGCATATTTTCAGTATTGTGAATTAACTACAAGGTATATAAGAAAATATTATGTCTTTCAAAATGTTTCTTCATTTTTCTTCAGATGTGAAACGCAGACATCTTAAACTGGTGCCATTCTGTCACATAATATTTGTATCAGAATTTTTGACTAGAAATTATATATTGTTTGCACTGTGGGGCAGTATCTGTCATGAACTGGATTGAGGCAACCTTTCCTTCCTCTTCCCTCCCCCCGTCGAACACAGTCTTCATCTCCCTTATCGTTGCAAAATGAAATGAAACTTTGGAGTTACCTGATTGCTGGGTTTGTAGATCTCCTGTCCTGGTGGAAGCAACATTCTGCATTAGAAATGTTTTTTTTTCCTTGCAGATTCCATGCTGAGCGTGCCATAGACATCATCACTCATATCCTCCCTGAAGACCACTTATTGCTGGCTTCTTCTAAAAGAGTTAAAGGTTTGTATGTTAGAATTCACTGTTTTGATACATTTGAGCTTTGAGTGTTGCACGTCATTGACTTGTAGAAGTACAATTTAATCTACAGGAACATTATTTTAATTATCTTATAGCAATGTTTCGGTATTTATCTTTTTAAGTTTGAAGAGTAGCCTGTTTTGGGTACAAAGAATATACATGCCCCATGTGTGTTCTCAAATATTAAGACAATTTGTGTACATTTAAAAGAAAAGTTAATGGTGGCACAGACATTAAAATACAATACTTACTAATGTATCTCTTAAGGTATCACTCTCTTTCCTGTGTGCTTTGTACCTATATGTTCCCAGATTCACCAAGATGGGTTGGACAAGCTGCTCTTAAGGTCTCTGTTAAGACTGCTGCTATGGCAGCCACTTGGTGCAGAAGAGTAATTTAAATTTTTATCCTCCTGGGCATACCTAGTCACCACTCATCACTTGTATACAGTACTGGAACTCAGTTCAGGTATTTCAGAGGTGTGAGAGTCTTGGGTGTAAACTTATATCCACACTTTATGACATTAATGTATGATGGCATAATGCTATAACTCTTATTTGGTTTTTAATATTTTTAGTCCAGTGGGCCAAAATATTTTATCTTGGAATATGTGTTACAGCACCAATTCGTAATTGTGACTAAATTTGCGGACTTATTTGAGCTGACATAGCTACTACTTTCAATTTGAGAATAATAGGCTAGAAACTGCGAGGTTGAAATTATGGAGGAAATTAATATGCACGACTTGTTTAACTGATATGGCTCTGTACTGTCAAATTATTCTTGATGATTCTGCTGGTGACCAGAGCTGCTCTCAGTACTCCGTATAGTCAAACCTGGGCTTTGTATAGCAGAAACAAGACTTCCACCCCTTGTAATCTAAGCCTTTAGATATAAAGACCAAATTTCAATTTGCCTTTTTGATTATTTTCTGTACCTATTCATGACATTTTAATCTGTGTACCTGGAGCCCCAAGTCTCTTTGGAACACCACTTTTTTTTGTTTTTCACCATAAGTACTTTACCGTTTTGCCCATTCACTTTTTTTTTATTCATTCAAGGGATGTGGGCTTCGCTGGCTAGGCCAGCATTTATTGCCCATCCCTAATTACCTGTGAGAAGATGGTGATGAGAAGGTGTCTTCTTGAACTGCTGCAGTCCTTGTGTCGTAGGCACACCCACAGTGCTGTTAGGGAGGGAGTTCCAGGATTTTGACCGAGCGGCAATGAAGGAACGGCAGTATATTTCCAAGTCGGGATGGTGAGTGACTTGGAGGGGAACTTCCAGGTGGTGGCGTTCCCATCTATCTGCTGCCTTTGTCCTTCTAGATGGTAGTGGTCGTGGGTTTGGAATGTTGCTGTCGAAGAAGGCTTGGCGAGTTTCTGTAGTGCACGTTGTGGATGATACATGCTGCTGCCACTGTGTGTCAGTGGTGGAGGGAGTGAATGTTTGTTTGTGGATTGGGTGCCAGTCAAGCGGGCTGCTTTGTCCTGGATGATGTCAGGATTCTTGGGTGTCGTTGGAGCTGCACTCATCCAAGCAAGTGGAGAGTATTCCATCACACTCCTGATTTGTGCCTTGTAGATGGTTGGCAGGCTTTGGGGGGTCAGGAGATGAGTTAATTGCAGCAGGATTCCTAGCCTCTGACCTGCTCTTGTAAACACTGTATTTATGTGGCTAGTCCAGTTTGGTTTCTGGTCAATGGTAACCCCCAGGATGTTGATAGTGGGGGGATTCAGCGATGGTAATGCCATTGAATGTCAAGGAGTGATGGTTAGATTCTCTCATTGGAGATGGTCATTGCCTGGCACTTGTGTGGCGCAAGTGCTACTTGCTACTTGTCAGCCCAAGTCTGGATGTTGTCCAGGTCTTGCTGCATTTGGACATGGACTGCTTCAGTATCTAGGGAGTTACGAACGGTGCTCAACATTGTGCAATCATCAGCAAACATCCCCACTTCTGACCTTATGATGGAAGGAAGGTCATTGATGAAGCAGCTGAAGATGGTTGGGCCCAGGACATTAGCCTGAGGAACTCCTGCTGTAATGTCCTGGAGCTGAGATGATTGACCTCCAACAACCACAACCATCTTCCTATGTATCAATACTCTTTGTAACTTTATGCTTTTACCTACACCATTTACAATGCCACCTATCTTTGGCAAAATTGGATATTTGGGTTTCTATTCCATCGTCTAAGTCATCAATAAATATAATGAATAGTTGAGGACCCAACTCAGATCCTTGAGGGACACCACTGGTCACATCCTGCCAATTAGAGCACTGCCCATTATTCCTACTCAGTTGCCTACCACTTAGCCAACTTCCTGACTAGTTCAATAACTTGCCCCCATTTCGCTGTCAAGAACTTTAGCTAACAGTCTTTTCTGAGGGACTTTTTTGAATCAAATGTCTTCTGTGAGTCTATATAAATAAGTTACATAGACATTCCCCTGTCCACTACCTTTCAACAAATTCACCTCTTCACTTCTTCACAAAATTCCAGTAGGCATGACTATTTTTACAAAGCTACGTTGGCTTTTTCAATCAACTGAAAATTTCAAGGTGTTCAGTCACTCTAACGTTAATTATAGACTCAACAATGGATGTTAGGCTAACTGTTCTATATTTCCTAGGTTTCCCCTCACCTAAAATTAGCAGAGTGGCACATGCAGTTTTGCAACCTAAAGCAACGATTCCTGATTCAAATAAGCTTCAGAAAATTAGAGTTAGGTCATCTGTAAAGTTCTCACTACTTCCTTTAAAACTCTGGGATAGAAGCCATCTGACCCAGAAGGTGTGTCACTCTTGGTGCTATTATTTTTTATTTACCATTGTTTTGCTTATGTTACTTTCGGTGAGTCCCCATCTTTGAACCAGTATTAGTTTCTTTGAGATATTTGGCACCTATTTTAAATAGTGATATAAAGTAACATGACATGTCTGTCATTTTCTTAGTTTGATCATCTATTTGTTTGACATTTTATTTGGAAGAAAGAGAAGTACCTAAGTATAAATGTGGTGATATTATGATTCAGGGAGACCATCTGAGCAAAGATCGAACTCTGTCTTTTCAAACTTTTTCTGATTGCTAAAATTAGTATAAAGTGACTAACAAAGCAAAACTAAACTTGTTTCTCTCCTTCAATTGGATCAATTGCATGTATTTCTGACATGTCTGAATATTCTAGTGTATTGTTCACTGTGATATGGTTGGCATGCATTAAGTGTAAAAATCTGATCCTAAATTCAAAGCATTCTCTGCAGAATGGATGAGGGTTTCAGGGAGGGAGAATTAAATAGGTGTCACACAGGGAAGAGAAGCTGAATTTTTTTTGGCCTAGGTTCCACCTGAATATTGAAACCATGCTGTATACTTCAGGTCTGACCTTGTTTCTTAAAATTCACTTATGGGATATCAGCATTGCTGGCAAGATTGACGTTTATTGCCCATCGCTATAGTCACCTTCTTGAACTGAATGCAGTCGGTCTAGTAAATGTCTACTTTCAATCTTCTGGATTAATGAATTCTCAGGGTTACTTTTGCTAGTCCTGTCCTCTTTGAAATCTGTTTCCAGATTGATTTTTGTCGTTTGTTTGCTTTGCAGCACTTATACTGGAGGAGATTGCTATTGACTGTCACAACAAGGAAACTGAGCAACGGCTTCTTCAGGAGGCTCATGATTTACACCTTTCGTCGCTCCAGTTAGCCAAGAAAGCCTTTGGCGAGTTCAATGTGCAGACAGCAAAGCACTATGGAAACCTGGGCAGACTCTACCAATCTATGCGGAAATTCAAGGTAATGTTAAATGAGGCACAGATTTCTTAGTCAACAATTCGAGTTTTCAGAATCCATTTTCTTCTTGGCTTTTCCCCTTTTATGTCATTGTACGAGTATCTTGCACATTGTTGTTGGCCCATTTCAGAGAGTCCCACACCCATTTGGTGTTTCTTTCTGCCTTCTTTCTAGCCATATATGAAACCCTGTCATTAGGTCTAACATGAGAAAAATGGAAATTTGCTTTGGCAACAGATGCTACGGGTTCTATTCTTGGATTAGAAAGTTCTCCGACTGGTGTTCAGATTTGTCTAACATATCAATCTTATCTGTCACTCTGATTAATTTAGCAAAGTTGCTAATGTCTCTTGACAAGTTTGCAGCTCTTCTCTGGCTTTGAGTGCCTTGTGTACCAACTGCCCTATACTCTGAATCTCTCACAGAATAACAGAGAATACAATCTGCCACAGTAAAACAGGTGCTCTTCCTTCCATTCTGACCCAGCTAACTGTGATATGTTTTGCAGTAGCTGCTATCTAATTTTAGTTCAGTTGTGTAACCATATCCAGCAGGGGCCTGAATGCACATGTGGCTCAAACAATAAACTGGTCGAAGCCCTTCCAAGGAACAAACAGTTGCACTGCAACTCCCACCATAAACACAGAGCTTCCCTGAATTACGAACTTCTTAGAGTTGTGACGCCTCAATATTACAAGACAAAGAACTGCCATAGGGGATATGGAATAGGACGAGGGATAAAGGTGTGAATGAAGATAGAAGAGCATATCCAGATTTCATCTAGAGACAAAGATATGTCAACACATTGAGCTAGATTTCTTGTTTGAAATACCTGTAGTTACAGTTAGAATACTGGTACACTATAATTAAAACGTGACAGCTTTGTTGGTATCCATTTTTTTTCCTAATACTTGAGCTTTGATTGATTGCCCACATTTGATTGATCAATAAATCATTAGCTTTAAATAAGTTAACATAATGATTCTACCTTTGTGCTCTAAAGAGGAAATGTATTTTGCTGCTACAGAATTCAAGAACAGATGTAGAGCCAACAGCAAACATAAATAGAGCAGAAGCTGCTTGTCCCATTTGCTTACGTAGGTCAAAACTAGGAAGTTTTGCAGCTGTCTGCTGGCTGTTTGCTCTGGTGGATAAATGAATGTGTCCAAGTCATCCTTATTGACTGTAAAGTGGTATTCGTAATGCCAAACCAGTGAATGCCGGCATGAAATCTTCGTGCTGCTTGGCAACATTTAAAACTGATGGCTTATAGTAGCATATTGATGTTAAACTATGGTAGACCTATTAGAATCACTTTTGCTTGCAGGGTGTAAAGAAATAGCTCTTTGTGCAGGTTATTTTGGAGTTAGTTATGGGCAGTGCTGAAAATTTACTTCAGACTGTTCACATCTTTATAATTGGCATAGATATCACATACTTTTTATTGCTTTCATAGGAAGCAGAAGAAATGCATGTAAAAGCAATTCAAATTAAGGAGCAACTCTTGGGCCAAGAAGATTATGAAGTGGCACTGTCAGTGGGACATCTTGCATCTCTCTATAACTATGATATGAATCAGTTTGAAGATGCTGAAAAACTTTATCTGAGGTCAATAGCAATAGGTATGTACCATCATCAGTTGAATTTCAGAATGCAATGCCAAAGCAATTAAACCTGTGTTCATTATGTGCTATTTTATTTGAATGGAGATTGTAATTATATCTTGATAAATGAGGGAAAAGCTTCATACAGCTTCCAAAATGCTTTGATCTCTAGCATTCTGCTTGGGAGTTCCTGTTCTTAATTAACTTCAGCAGTAGCCTGGTAGCTGCAAATATATTTTATATTTATATTAATGTCCTAGTGGTCTGATATTTGATATATGGGATAGGAAAATTGTGTAAATTGTCAGCACATTAAATTACAATGAAGTTATAATATATATCAAAGATTAATTAATTTGGTAAAACATCAATACATTCATATTCAATAAAGTCTTAATATTGAATCTTTACCTTGCTGAACGATTGCTAGTTTAAGTAAAGATATGGCTATTAACATTTGCTCTCTATTCTTTTGGGGAACCGTTAACCCTTTTATCATTTTTTTTCTTTTTCTCATCCAAATACTGCCCTTCAGCAGCATCATCTGAAAACGCAATGTGGGGTTCCACCTGTTTGCTGACACCATCCAGCTCTACCTCACCACCACCTTTCTCAATCATGTCTCTGATTTGTCATACTGCTTGTCAGATATCCAGTAGTAGATGAGCATAAATTTCCTCCAAATAAATATTGGGATGACTGAAACCATTGTCATTAGTCCTCACCACAAACACCTCATCCCTTTCCCTTGCAACTGTCTGAGGCTGAGCCACACTGTTTGCAAAGTAGGTGTTGTATTTGACCTAAGATGAGCTCCTGACCACATCTGCTCCATTACCAGGACTGTCCATTTCCAGATCCATAACATTGACCAACTCCACACCAGCCTCGGCTAATCTGCAGAAACCCTCATCCATGCTTTTGTTGTCTCTAGTCTTGACTTTTCAAATGCTGTCCGGGCTGGGCTCCCATCTTCCAATTTTGATCAACTTGAGTTCATCCAAAATTTCACCCGTACCCTAATTTGTGCCAAGTCCTGTTCACCTATCACCCCTATGCTCAGCAACCAACACTAACTCCAGGAACATTTCATTTTTAAAATTCCCGCCCTTGTTTTTAAATCCCTCCATGGCCTCACCCTTCCTTATCTATGGTTTTTATCTCTATAGCCTCTTCCAGCTGCTATGTCCCTCCAAGATATCTGCACTTTTCCAATTCTGGCATTTTGCACGTATCCAATTTTAATTACTCCATCCTTGGTAGCTGTGTCTTCAGCTGCCAAGATCCTGACCTCTGGAATTCCTTCCCTAAACCTCTCTGCCTCTATATTTAAGGTGATCCTTAAGACCAACCCCTTTGACCAAGCTCTTTACATGGCTTGGTGTCCAATTTGTTTGGTAATGTTCTTGTAAAATGCCTTGGGACATTTTACTACGTTAAAGGTGCTAAAGAAAAGCAAGTTACTGTTGTATGCAGGGCAGAAAGGCTGGTTTTCATTGGAACTGAAACCTGTACCTTTAAACAAGCATGCCTGATATCATATTGCAAGGATTGGCGATTAGATTTTTATTTATATCGGCTTTTGGAGATCACAGCGGGCTATCCACCATGTTCTCTGCCTTCTCCAGAAAATGGTAGATATCTCACACCCGTGGTACTGGGTATATAGGATAGGGTAAAACTAATTTATTTACAATTGGAATTGTACACCGAAGCAGTACGCAGCAAGATACTAAAAGTATCCAGATTAGCCGATTTCATTGCTAATTATTTTTAATGGTAGCTGTGAGGTTTTTTTTCTTGGCCATGCGTTCATTTAGTTGTTTTTGATATCTGATGGTAATTGAAACCTGACCCTCAGCTGATTGGCATGGACTAGTTTTAAAATATAAGAAACCCATTGTCTTTAAGAGGACCAGTACTTTGATTTGCTTGGGTTCAAAGGGTACTGGAAGGGAGAGCTTCATCCCTGACCTATCCCACCTTCACACTTGCAATGCTCCTTGTTGCGTTTTATTAGGGGCAGTTTAAAGGGTTCTTGGGGGTATTTAGGGATGGGTAATAATTGCTAGTCTTGTGATTGATGTCCACACCAGTGAGCACTGGCCATGGAGTCTGACCCCTTCCAGAGGTTTGTGCCCTCAAATTTGTTAATAACATGTTAAATGAAGAAAAAGGAAAAGAATTTCCATTTTAACTCTTGTGAAGATTTTCAGAATTTAAGAGAAGACAGAATTTCTACTTTCATCACTAATTATAAACTGCATTCTGAAATAAACATGGCTACAAAATAAATAGGTTTTTAAAATGTGCATGGCACTGTTTAGTAACTGGTTGTAGCAGTGTGTAGGGTTATAGCCGTGTGTAGCAGCTTGCAGTAAGATGGGTTTGCAAAATACTATATAGTAGGTAAATCAAAGGTGTAATTAAGTTTTTTTTTGTGTGCCTGATGCTCCCTTTAGTCATTGCACAATCTCTGCACAAATGACAATTGTTTCAGTGCTGTAAGTCTGTCACGTTTGTTCACCCATTGTCTATACCTTGCATGAGTGGTTGGCTGCTTCATACATACTGTCAGCATCTTCTTCATACTCACCTTTCTACAGTGGCAGCAGATCTGACTTCTGTGACTATAATCTGAGTACAGGTTTAACATGGCATTTATGTGCATGTCAAAGTTGATTCCTACATATGGAACTTGTTTCTTTATTTACATTCTCAACAACTAGCTTGTTTAGGCCCTGAACCAGTAGATGACCCTTCTGCAGTTTCTTTCCTACAATGACGACAAGAGATTTTGAGCTGCCTCATTTCTCTCTAGCCTGCAGAACATCTTCATCATTGCTTTCACCTAGACATGGTAATAAGAGACACTCATGAAACTTTGGGACTCATCGTGTATTTTTTTTCCATTCGTCCTTGGGATGAGAGTGTTGCTGGCGAGACCAGCAAACATTGCCATCCTTAATTGCCCTTGAGAAGGTGGCCATCTTGAGCTGCTGCAGTGCCATTAGGAAGAAGTTCCAGGATTTTGACCCAGGATATTGCCATGAAGGAATGGCAATATAGTGTCAAGTTGAGATGGTGTGTGACTTGGAAAGGTAGATTATAGGTGGTGGTTTTCCCTTTTGTCTACAATCATCTTCAGACTCCAGTCAGTGGAGAGTTTTCCCCTGATTCCCACAATTTTGCGATAGCTCCTTGATGCCATACTTGATCAAATGCTGCTTTGATGTCAAGGGCAGTCACTCACACTCTTAAGCATGCAATTCAGCTCTCTCTTGTCCATGTTTGGACTAAGGCTGTAATGAGGTCCGGAGCTGAGTGGCCCTTTCAGAACCCAAACTGAGCATTGGTGAGTAGGTTATTGCTGAGTATGTGCCACTTGGCAACAGTGTTGATGACACATTCTAGCACTTTGATAATTGAGAGTAGACTGATGTGGCAGTAATTGGCTCGATTGGATTTGTCCTACTTTTTGTGGACAAGACATCTGGGCAATTTTCCACCTTGTCGGCTAGATGCTAGTCTTGTAGCTGTAGTGGAACAGCTTGCTTAAGGGTGCAGCTAGTTCTGGAATGTGTCTTCAGTGCCACAACTGCGTTGTCAACATCAGGCCCATAGACTTGGCTGTTTCTGGTGCCTTCAGCCGCTTTTTTGGTTATCACATGGAGTGAATCAAATTACCTGGAGACTGGCATCTATCTTGGTGGGAACCTTGGGAGGAGGCCAAAATAGATCATCCATTCAGCATTTCTGGCTGAAGATTGTTGCAAATACTTCAGCAAAGCTTTGATCTGAACTTTGGTTGAGGGATCGCTTAGCTCGTCTACAGCTTGGTGGCAGGTTAATATTGACAGTAACTTTTTTTAAAGGAGTGAGGAAATTATCCAAGATTAGGTATCCTCCCTTCTGACTTTAGCACATTCCCTGATCCACTGTGACATTTTCTGATGATGTACAAAATCTTTTTAGATTTGCTGCTGCATTTGGAGGACTCTTAATCACATTGCCTCATACGTACGAATTAGGAGCTTAGGCCCCTCGAGTCTGCCCCGCCATTCAATAAGATCATGGCTGATCTGCATGTAACCTCAACCCCACATTCCTGCCTACCCCAGATAACCTTTCACCCCCTTGTTAATCGAGAATCTCTCCCGCTCTACCTTAAAAATATTCAAAGACTCTCTCCCTCAAAGGTGGTGGAAGAAGAGTTCCAAAGACACTCAACCCTCAGCGAAAAAAATTTCTCTTCTCTGTCTTAAATGAGCGACCCCTTATTTTAACAGTGACCGACCTCCAGTTTTAGATTCTCCCACAAGAGGTGGGCAATACACTCTTTGCATCTCTGAACATGCCTGTTCTTTGAGCTGTGTTCATTTGACAAAAATTGGTTAAGCATCTTGCATTTAACAAAAAAATAAGGTCAGAAAATATGCAACATCGTTGAGGAACCTAGTGTGGCATCAACTTCTAGTTATTTAAATTAAATTGAATTGGCCCCCTCTCTGCTAATTCAAAACACTATGCCATGCCACATCATGAAATTATAAAGCCAGCAAGACCAAGCTGTTTCGAGCAAAGCTTTGCTGAAGGTTTTTTAAAATTTTGGGTAAGCCACTTGAAATTCTCCTTCTTTCAATTATGGATATTGACTTCATATTCTGTGTAGCATATTGAGTTGCATGCTGCTTTTTGGCACCACCCCCCCCCACCCCCCAGCCCCCCACACCACTGGTGCCATTGAGCACCTTCATAGTAACTAGCTAACTTCACTATTTTCACTTTGCCTTTTCTTCATTTACACTGTTATTGAAGGTTCATTGATACCTATAGAAAATTAATGTGGTCCGGGCTATTTGACTCGGCTTCATGATTTTGGCTTTGGAAAGAATAGAGGGTGTTACATGTTGTTTAGCAACATCACAAGGTTTTATAACCAAAAGCCATCCTATTTCCAACCATGCCTTCATTTCTATGGTTTTGGAATGTGTTCATACTACTCACTTCCGTACTTATTCTCCCACTCCCTGTTATTACCCCTTTGATCTGGCTTCCACCCCACATTTAGCACTGAAATCATCCTGGTAAAAGTTACTTATGGCATTCTGTATGACCGTCACCATGGTGCATTATCCCTCTTTGACTGCTTATGGTATTAGATATCAACCACATCATCTTCAACTTGTTTCTCTTCTGAAGTACAACATTCCTACTTATTACAGTGGAGCCAATACATCTCCTGTGATGGCTTCTCTTTCAGTGCCCTAAAATGGCCCTAAATCTATCAAAACATGTCTTGGTTCCTCTTATTTTTCAACTACAGGCTCTTGATTTTTTGCATAACATAGGGTGAACTTTCATCTGTGTGGTTTTCAGTTACTGTCTTGATTACAGTGCTTGTTATTGTGTCTAAATGTCATTCTTATCAAATTGTGGGTGTGTATAAACAACCTGAAGTTCAGTTTAGTTCCTAGTTCCATTCCAAGCTGCACTCAAAACCCACCTCCTTGGCTCCCCATCCCCAGTGCATCACATTCAAATTCCTCTTATGATCTCTCCACATTTCCACTTGTTTCCAACCTCATATATTCAGCGGGTCAGAGTTGCAGGAAGGGGAATGTTTCCACATCTTCAACCTTTACCATCGGTGGCAAAGCACTCAATGACCTCTCCTTCATTCTCTGGAATTATTTCCCTAAATTCCACTGCCTTTTTCCCTGTCAGAAGTTTCATTGTAAACTCTACCTGTTAAACCAAATAGTCAACCACCTCTCCTAATGCGCCCCCTCCCTGCTGCGCCCCCCCCCCCCACCCACCCCAGGGTTCGGGTCTATTATAAAGCTATGGTCCAAAACTTTGCTCCTGAGATTTTCAATGAAGTTCAGTATATGTATGAAGGTCAGTTACCTTGGTTTAAAGGTAAATTAACCATAATTTTCATGTCTTAAATTTATCAAAAAAGCTTGATCGTGATTGTGTTCCAGTTAAAAGAATTAGTCTTGTTCATTCAGCAAATAATAAAGTTCTGTATGATGTGTTTGCATGCAGGAAAGAAATTATTTGGAGAAGGTTACAGTGGACTGGAGTATGATTACAGGGGTCTCATCAAACTGTACAACTCTATTGGCAATTTTGAGAAAGTATTTGAATACCATAATATTCTGTCCAACTGGAACCGCCTGCGGGATCGACAGTTTGCCATCAGTGATGCCCTTGAGGATGTAAATGGCAGCACACAATCGACAGAGGAAGTGGTCAGATCGTTCCTTTTAGCTCAGCCTGCAATTGCACAAGGTTGCTGAGAATCAAACAGGATTAAATTGTCACATACAGTCTTTATTCCCGGGACTAGGAGGGAGAAGCAATACTGGGAAACAATCCAGTAACTACACTTCATACCATTAGGGTAATTACTTTCATTTAGGTGTTAAGCTCAGAGGTAAAGGTAATGGAAAAAAACTTCATGTAATAGATACAAGACTAGGAAAGAACTGACCGGAAACAGTCGCCGTGGCATGTCATTGTCTAATAAAGTTTGCAAATGCTGATGACATGGAGGATTTGTCTCGGCACCTAAATGCCATAAACATTGGTTAAAGTGAAGTTATTTTGCAGCTGCAGCCTTTTACTATTTTATTTTAATTATATTTCCAGCCATTTGCTGCTGACCACATAAATAACTTTTGAGTAGTAATCCAACCATTCCTTAATGCATAATCAAATCATTTCAAGATGTGGAAGTGAATTTCAAACATTCACGCCTTGCTGACTATTGGCTGAATTTTTTTCATCTTGAAAGATATAGCAGTTCCCTGTGAAGTATGCTAACAGGTGCCATTGCACTGCCTGCCTCCACAGAGTCACAGTTAGTCCTGATTATTTTGCTATGTCACCAATTGCAAAATGACATCCTTAAGGGCACTGTGATAGGTTTGCTGTACATTACAGTATGTCATTATATTCCTAGGTATCTATAGCATGAGTGGCCTTAGTGAGTTTGTTGAAGTGCACATTTTTTTAAACTGAAATATTAAAGGATATATCTAGAAGTTGGTTTGTGGTGCACAAGTTCAGTTGTCACTAACTGATGTTTTTAGGTACCATTTGTGTCATCCTTTTTTTTAATTCAACTTATATTCCTCTTTGGGAATAATGTTGCCATGTTCTGCATTAAGTGAATAATAAAGTTTTGATAACATTTGAGGATATGGAAATGAAAAAAAGGTCAACGGTGTTCATTTTATTGCACATTTAATTAAACAGTACTATTTTTGTACTTTCCTGAATTGCTTTAACAGCAATGGCTTAACACTATTACCATATTCAGCCACCGCTGTTCTAAAGCAAAATGACAAGCAGACACTCAAAGATACTTGAGCAGGAATCCATGTTATAGTGCCATGCTGAATTTATACAATGACATCACAATTTTGTGTTTCATTTTAGTAATTCCATTATTTGTGTACAGAGACTTTTAGTGTAATGACATACAGGCTGCAGCGCCCAACATTATGTGCGACCATCAAACCATTATTGCTTATGTTTGTAACAAACATTGTGATATTCTGTAACTGTACTACTATAAACATTATTGATCTGCTAAATATAGTGTTCATGCACAATTTCAGTCTTTGCTTCTTAGTTGATTGTTGAATTCATTTGTATTGTTAAATGCAGGTGCCTTTTCAATGAATGCTTCGATGTGTTTAATTATGTGCACGGAGGGGTGTAACTAGCTGGAAAAGGCTGCTTTACCTGCATTTTGTTTACGAAAATTTTGAATGCAAAATGTTCACAAACTATTTAAAGAGCCCAATTAAGAGGCAGGGTGGGGTGGTGGGAGAAGGGGGATGTAGGGGAATAAAACTGTCCATCATCAAACTGCTGTCATGAAAGCCGTACTGCCATAGACATGCTTGCATGAGTCATCAATACTTTTTAGTTGCTATGGTAGCATATAGTAGGAAGCTACCCGGAACAGTTACTCATGGTTTTGCCACAAGAGTAATATATTTTCAGAATGGTAAAGGACACTGTAGGATAAGGTAGTGTGGTCATAAAGTAGGAAACTAATGTTAATTAGCATCAGGTGCAAAATATTTTATATGCATATGGATATTCCAGGCCATTTTGACATACAACAACCAACTTTTCAGTTGATAATACCACCAAATGTATATACTCTATTGATTCATTTTTAGCTAAAATTTTCAAATTATCCAGTAATTTTCTTGAGCAACTGGAATAGAGCAGAAGTGGAGGTTTTGTTTGGTTTGTATAAAAGTACCCTTTTTCACTAACTAAAAACATTGTATAGGAAACTATATTTTACATTTGTAAAAATAGCATGAAATGGTTTGGTTTACAACAGATGCATATTGTTAGTAAACCAACATTTCTGCAATCTTTTCTATTTGTATCAACAGATTTTTTAAAAACTTCCCTTTTAGAATTTGTAGCACAATAACTGTACACTTAGATAGTCGCATTGATAATAGACCTCAAGTTGTGGCTAATAGCTCTTTTTTGATAAACTTCTGATGAGTTGGTACAACAGAGAATATCTGTTTGTTGTAACATTACATCTGCCGTGTGCTGTTGACTCTGCCTGGCATAGAAAGATATACTGCGCATCCCAGGTAACTTCTATATTTGATTCATATAACATTGTGCAGTAAATGTAAAGTGGAAGCGGAGACCAGAAATGTAAATTGAAGATGACTTTAATTACTTTCATCATCAAAAAAAGAGCAGGAGAGAGGAGGACCTGGAGACAGACAGCAGCACTTAAAATAGCTATCCAATCTATGGCTCCAGAGCAGACTGACCACATACTGTTTAAAAATATCAAAGTGTGACGTCACAGGAATACAGGTAGTTGATTGATTGGTGAATATTTTCCTCCTTTATTTTTCAAAACTTGTGTAATTTTAATAATTGTAAGGTTCTATCAGTAGTAAAGCTACTAGTAAAGCTTAATAGATTGGCTGGTAAGTATTTCCTATTTACTTAACCAGGAAATTTCAATTGGGGTAAGTAGAATATTTATTGAAATAATAAGAATATAAGCACAGGCAGGACTAGAGACAATAAAATTTAATCAGTAAAATAATTAAGTAAATGTTATGAACATGGCAGGGCAGGTGATTTGTGGCGACAGCAGAATGTGGAAGCTCATGGACTACTGTGTGATCCAAGGTAAACACATCTGCAGTAAGTGACTGGCTGGAGGGACTTAGGGTCAGAGTCATTGAACTGGAAGCTGAGCTGTAGGCACAGCAACACATCAGGGAAGGGGAAAGTTAGCTGGACACTTTGAGCCAGGAGGCAGCTGTGGGGATCGAGAAGGTAGAAGTGGAGGAGCCTCAGCCCTTGCAATTGTCCAACAGATTCAAGGTTCTTGAAGCCATGGGTGAAAGCAGGATATGCAGGGTTGATAGTGAACTGACCTTGGCACCATGGTACACAGTCATTCATGTGGGAGGGAGTTGGTAGGAATGTAGTGGTAGTAGGGGACAGTATAGTCAGGGGATAGACACAGTTCTCTGCAGCTGACCATGAACCAAGATGGCTGTATTGTCTTTCCTGTGCCAGGGTACAGGACATCCGCTCTGGATGGGACAGGAACTTGCAGTGGGAGGGGGAATAATCTAGTTGTTATGGTCTATGCAGATGGCAACAATATAGGTAGGACTAGGAAAGAGGTTCTGTTTAGAGAGCATGGGCAGCTAGGGGCTAAATTAAAAAGCAGAACCTGAAAGGTGACAATCTCTGAATTATTACCTAAGCCATGAGCAAACTGGCATAGCGTAAATAAGAGAGTTAAATGCGTGGCGCAAAGATTGGTGAGGGGGAAATGGGTTTTGATTAATGGGGCACTGGCACCAGTACTAGGCAAAGTGGAAGCTGTCCTGTGGGACAGTCATCACTTGTACAGTGCTGGGACCAATGTTCTAGTGAGTTGTATAACTAGGGTGGAAGAGAGAGCTTAAAACTAAAGTGGGAAGCGAGGGATCAGGTTAGGGAAGATTTAGTAAATTGAAGCGAGAGGTCAAGGCAAGACAGCAATAAAGGACTTGAAAATCTGAGTGTGGTAGTAAGGGACACAGCATGCAAACTTAAGAGTGTGCCAGCAGAATAAGACTAGCAGTTGTGAAAATAATGAAAAGACAGAATTAAAGGCACTCTTATCTGAATGCACACAGTATTTGTAACGAGGTGGAAGAAGTGACGAAACAAATGGAAGTAAACAGGTATGATCTAATTGCCATTATGGAGATGTGGCTGCAGGGTGATGGACTGGCAACTGAATGTTCAAGAGTAGTCGACATTTAGGAAGGAGAGGGAAAAGGTATTAGGGTAGCGCTGTTGTTAAAAAATGAGATCAGTATGTTAATGGGATTCTTGGATCAGAAGATCAAGATTATAGAATCAGTTTGGTTGAGCTAAGAATCGGCATGGGGTAGCGAACATTGGTAGTTGTTTATAGGCCACCAACCAGTAGTGGTAACGTAAGGCACAGTATAAATCAGGAAATTAGAGGCGCATGTGACGAGGATAATTTAGTGATCACAGGGAATTTCAATCTACATAGACTGGGTAAACCAAATTGGCACTCGTTTTGAATTCCTGGTATGTATACAAGATGGTTGTCTAGAACAATATGTTGAGGAATCAACTAGAGAACAGGCTGTTTTAGCTCTATATTGTGCAATGAGAACAGGCTAATAATCTCGTAAAGAAGCCTCTAGGGGAGTGACCATAATATTGTAGAACTTAACATTAAGTTTTATGTAGCTCTACCCAAAACTACAGTCTTAAATCTAAACAAATGAAACTACGAAGGTGCGAGGGGAAAAATTGGCTGTGGTACATTGGCCATTGGTTCTCTTCTGTCATACCTTTTTAATGTAATTTCCCAGTGTTTAAACAATTAATACACTGCTTGCAACAAATTTACATTTTCTTTGAGGCACAGAAATCCAACAGGAAAAGTGATCCATGGCAAACAGAAGTTAAAGATGGTGTTAAATCAAATGAAGAGGCTTATAAAGTTGCCAAAAAAGTAGTGAGTCTGAGGATTGGGAGCATTTTAGAATTCAGCAAAGGAGGACCAAGAAACTGAAAGAGAGAATAGAGTATTAAAATATACTAATGAGAAACATAAAAATGGGCTGTAAAAGCTTCTATTAGTATGTAACAAGGAAAAGATTTGCCTGTAGTGGATCCATATTTGTCTTGGCTAAGATTAGCAAAGACTAATATGGGCCCACTACAGGCAGAGACAGGAGAATTTATAGCAGAGAATGGGGAAGTGGCAGAGAAGCTAAACAAATACTTTGTGTTTGTCTTCACTGAGAAAGGTACAAAAAATCTCCCCGGAATACTCAAGAACCAAGGGACTCGTGAGAATAAACAACCAAGGGAAAATTAGTTTTAAAAAAAAGGTAGGGCTGGAGAAATTAATGGGACTGAAAGTTGATTAATCCCCGGACCTGGTAATACATCCAAGAGTGGTGAAAGAGGTGGTTGTGGAGATAATGGATGCTTATCTTCCAAAATTTCATAGATTGATTCCTGCAGATTTATAGATAGCAAGTGTAACCCCACTATATAAGAAAAGAGGGAGAGAGAAAACTGGGAACTACAGACCTGTTAACCTGACATTAGTAGTAGGGAAAATGTTAGAATCTATTCTAAAGGATGTAAGAACTCAACACTTAGAAAAGAATGGTAGGATTGGGCAGAGTCAACATGGATTTTTGAAAGGGAAGTCATGTTTGACAAACCTGTTGGAGTTTTTTGAGGCTGTAATAGCAGTGGATGTGTTTTATTTGGATTTTCAGAAGGCTTTCTATAAGGTCCCACACAGGTTAATGAACAAAATTAGAGCACATGGGATTGGCACATACTGGCATTGATTGAAAATTGGTTAGCAGACAGAAATCAGAGTTGGAATAAAAGGGTCATTCTCAGGTTGGCAGGCTGTAGCTAGTGGGGTACTGCAAGGATCGATGATTGGGTCCCGGCTCTTCACAGTCTATATCAATGATTTGGATGTGGGGACAAATGTAATATTTCCAAGTTTGCTGATGTAGCAAAACTAGGTAGGAAAATAAATTGTGAGGAGGCTTCAAGGGGATTTAGACAGGCTAAGTAGGCGGGCAACAACATGGCAGATCAAACTTAATGTGGAAGAATGTGAAGTTATCCACTTTAGTAGGAAAAACAAATGCAGTGGATTTCTTAAATGGAAAGAGATTGGAAAATATTGATGCCCAAAGGGACCTGGATGTCCTTGTTTATGAGTCACTGAAAGCTAACATGCAATTGCAGCAAGCAATTAGGGAGGCAAGTGGTATGTTGGCCTTTATTGCAAGAGGATTTGAGTACAGGAGTAAAAATGTTTTGCTGCAATTGTATAGAGTCTTGGTAAAACCCATGGAGTATACAGTTTTGGTTTCCTTACCCAAGAAAGGACATACTTGCCATTGAGGGAGTGTGATGAGGTTCACCAAACTGATTTCTGGGTTGGTGGGATTGGCCTACAAGGAGAGATTGAGAAGACTGGGCCTGTATTCTCTGCAGTTTAGATGAGGTGATCTCTTTGAAACATACAAAATTCTTACAGGGCTTGACAAAATAGATGCAGGAAGAATGTTCCCCCTGGTTTGGAAGGGGACTTAAGGGGTGGGGGGGGGGGGGGGGTCTAGACGTCTAGAATCGGGACGAGGTCACAGAATAAGAGGTAGGCTATTTAAGACTGAGATGAGGAATTCCATCACTCAAGAGGGTGGTGAATCTCTGGAAATCCATCACTGCGTATACTTAACCGAGGTCAATAGATGTCTAGATTTTAACGATATCAAGGAATATGGGGATAGTGCAGAAAAATGGTGTTGAAGCAGAAGATTGGCCATGATCTAGCTGAATGCTGGAGCAATTGTATAGCTGTGTTTCCTACATTACAACAGTGACCTCACTTAAGGTACTTCATTGGCCATTAAGTGCTTTGTGATCGTGAGCCCATGTGATCCCATGTTCCTATCCATTGGAATTATGATCCTCTCTCAGGGCCTGAGATGATCTTACTACACCATATGCCAAAGGTTTACACTAAATAGTGGTAATCACTGTGCTTTATCAAAAATGAGTACCTGAAAATATTTTGGTAATGTAAATCAGAGTCCCAGTCTCTCATGCTCACCTTTCTTGCTGCTGCCGATTAATTGGCCCAAGTGTCAATCATGGTTATAAGCACTGATATTCTATTTTCTTTGTGTTTGTGTGACCCAACAATAATTTTGTGTTTTGCAGTTTAGGAGAGTTTATGCAAGCAATTTATTGTAAGCCAATAATGCTGAATGATTAAACCTTATGCTGTTCAATCATATCTTCTGTGATAAGCCTATCTATTGTACACTTAGGAGTTTGGACCATTGGACTATTTTAGTATTAAAGGAGTCCAATGAGCAGGAATACTTTCAAATGATAATTGACAAATTATAGTAAGGTACATCACCTTGTAGTTTTTGCATTTTTCTTCCTGTCTTTTTATCAAAACTGTGATGAGGACATGTGGTTTGGCAGAATCATTGTACAAACTAGCTTAATTAGCGTTTAGCAGAACTCCAGACCAATCTCAAAGGGTTGACAGTGTATTTCTTAATTCAGCACTTGTACTCCTAGCCAATCAGCATTCACTGTTTAAACAAATATTGGGATGAATGAAAACGATGTTAATTAATCATTTGTAATTAATTATTCAAGAACAAATACTGCGCTTTGGTATCCCTCCAAGACCTGAGATCAAAACGTTGAGTCTTGAATAAGTAATCGCTGCATCACTGTAAAGTGCATTAAAAGCTGGCAATCTGAGGCATATGTATTGTCAGCGGTATTTCACATTGGTTATTTGAACTTTCAGATTTAATAGCATTTATGGCAGCAGACTGCCTTATTAAGTGTTCTTACATAATATTTAAAATTCACAACTGCCAACTTTGAAATAGATGATTGCAGGTATGGGGAATTGTGACCCAGTTACTTCTAAAACTTTTTTCCAACAAGATGTTTTAAAGCAACATACATTGGAGAGAATGTAAAACGTGGTGTAAGAATTGCTAGAGTTGGTTTAATAAGTTAGCTTTGCATTGATATGAGACCACCTCCTATAAGTGCCCAAACAGACAGGTTCTTGGCAGTGATTTTGTACTGAAGGCTATCATCTGGGAGGGGGAAGCCAATTTTCCTTAGCTATAGTTTATAAAAATAGGATATTCAACACTGTCAATGGTGGCTCAGGTTGTAGCACTCTCACTTATATAAGTGCAACTCTAGGATTTGAGCACAAAAATGAAGTCTGACACTGTTGTGCAGTACTGACTGAGTACTGTACTGTCATAGTTGCCATCATTTCGATGAAACATTGAAGCAAGGCCGCATCTGCCTTCTCAGGTGGATGTAAAAGATTCCATTGCACTATTTTGAGGAGCAGCAAGAGAGTTATCCCTATTACCCTGATCACCATTTAACCCTCAATCAACATCACAAAAACTGATTAATTGGTCATCAGCACATTGTTTGTGTAGCTGTGTTTCCTACATTACAATAGTGACAACGCTTATGGTGCTTCATTGGCTGTTAAGTGCATTGTGATCGTGAAAGATGGTATATAAATGCTTTTTACACATTGGCTAGAAAGTTTTCTTTAGGGATTAAAACTGACTGCATTTATCTAAAGCAAAAATATTTATCAGCCTGCATATGCAATGCTTTAAATTGAGATTATTTGAAAACAAAATTTTTAAATAGAAAAAATATTCATCCTTAAATCAAGGGTGTGAATCCTCTTTTCCTCCCCTCCGCTCACCTCCATTGCCCCATTGCCCCCCAAACATTTCAGAATACAGCCTGTTCTAAAATAGCACAAATTGAAACTTCTACCAGCTTGGATGAGGATCTGGAGAAGTTTTTTGATTAGCCTTCTTTTTGAAGGAAGATACCTCACTGAGTTATCTCTGAGCAGCACAGCTCAAGCATAATGGAGTGAGAAATCCAACCTATAAACTCAGTGCTTTATGATAATCATTACAAATAAATGTTGCACTTTAAGTGGAAGAGATCTTTTCTTTAATAAAGAACAGGGCTAGAGATGCAACTACTTCAAGGTGAATCACAAATAAATGAAAGGGAACCTGTTGAAATTAACAATTTAATTTGCCTAATCACAAAAGCATGTAGCAAATAACATCACTCTAATTCATAACTTCAAATTCGGAAGTCATCGCAACCATTGAGGTTTCTCTTGTGGAAATCTATAATGGATATCCTTCCTGAATGTAGAAGTCAAAGCACAGTGCACAATAGTCTCAATTCCAGTTTGCAGCATTTCACAGTTTAGCCTTCAATGTGTAAAATTCTAAAGTTTTAGTTCCAAATAACTATTTGAACATTGCAATGTTAACATTTCTGCTGTAGCCTTGAAGGTTCTGTACTAATTATTTCTCCTTCTGAGGGTGTTTGAGGCAAATTTCTCCCTTCACACTATTTTGATCAAATGACTATTGCATAAGATCTTGCAGTGGTGCAGCATCAGAGCGAACCCAGTTTAGCCATTTCAAGTATAGTTGCTGGGTAACAACTGGAAATGCTGTCTGACTCTGCTGCTCAAGCTAGGGGCTGTTGCTATAAATTGCTTTTTTTTTTGAAATGCAAAAATATTAGCTACTTCACTAAAAACTGGGGCTTTGTGCATTGCAGATTGTATCCTACTGTTTGTTTCGTAAGATTCAAGTTCAGGTGCCTACTAGTCTGAGAAAATTGAGTCAAACTTTCATAAAAACGAACACAACAACAATGGACAAATCTAAAGCATGTTTCTGTTTCCATTTTAAAGACAAAGGAAAAGTTCATTTTCGGGTAGTTTTTTTTTCAATTTTAACTTCTGCCTTCTAGGATATTTGCAATTTATTTCCTGTTTCTGGTCTCCAAACTCAGCAGGAAAAAAAACTGTTAGCAATGAGAACAAAGTTGTGTTTTCCTATATATAGCTTAATTCCTTCTGACAACTTAAAAGTTGCTGCAATCGTTATTAACTGGCAAGATGTTTAGCTGACAGTCTAACTCCAAATAATACAAACCACCATGTATTAAATTTTCCCAGTCGGATTGTGGTCAAACAGGGTAATTCAAGCACCAGTCAAGTGTGTTGTAATATGAAGCAAATCCTAGCTCAGAAATCTCCCACTTGTCACCCAGTGCTGGAAAAGATACAAATCAAGATTATTCCTCATTGTGTCATTCATTAGAATCAGCTGTGGCCCTCAGAAGCAAAACCATTTTGGTTTACCGTGGAGACTTGGAAGCAGATAGGAATTTTACTAAGGGTACACTGTAGCTATTAGTTGGAAATTACTATTTGTACAGTGCTCAGCAGAGCCCAGTTCTGCTGACTGAGTTCACTTCATCCCTTCAGCCATGTTCAGCACAGAGCAGAACACTGCTCCCTGATGACTGTTTTAATTTTGGGAGCCATTAAGCTACATCAACTATTTTCTAGTAACAATCAAAAAATGAAAAGCTTTTTTAATAAAGGCCCCAGATGTCTCTGTGGACAGTTTAGACACTCTTCGCCTGCTTACTGTCATTATGAAGCCATCTGTACTACCTTTTTTGCACCACTTTGTTACAGGCAGATTGGACCCAGCCTCTGAACTTACAACAAAACTTCAGTGTCAGTTCAAAGCAAAACTGTGACTGAGATTGCTGCAGTTGTAGTGTAAATCTAGTTTTAAAATATCCTTTTGCACCAATCTAGGGTTGCACTATATCCATTGTGAAGTAGCAGTCTATAACTAGGTACTTGAGGTGATCTTACTGGTCTGGAGTGTTCGGGAGTTGCTACTTTGCTCAGCTATGAATACCTAAAAAAACCATTTTGCACCAAAAAGTGAAAATAGGAGCATATCTTCACCCTAAATTATCTTCCAATATGGTTTTAATTATTAGGTTATTTAAATGGAAGATAGGGTGTTTGCATTGTCAAGAATTTGCTATTTCGATTAAACTGAAAGTACAATTGATTTCAACAGTTTGATCCTTGAGTATCAACTAACCCATAACTAAGGCTTTTAAAACCTTTAACAAAAATGGCAAATACCCTATGAATGTTTTAATTGAAAACACAGAAAATCCATTTATTTAAAAAAAACCTCCACAAATGTAATTTGTTGGTTGTCATAAGAAAACGATTCAAGACAGAGAAGAATAATTTTAATGACACCTTTTCTTCTGCCTTCCTATAACCCCTGCAAAAAGGGGAGGGAGGGGATCGTCCCAAAGGTCCAAATTGTAAACAGTACACAACCCACTTCCAGTGAGAACTTAGATGTTAATTATACTTAATTGTTACAGGATCCAGTTACCTTAACCAGGAAAATTTGCCTTTTGTAAATGTTGAATTAACAAATCATGTTCCTGAACAACCCAAATTGCCTTCAGTGCATTTACATTCAGTCCATTACTTTCCTTGGGTTTCCTTCTCATTTCGTATGAGGTACATAATATGAATCCAAAGACACCAGAACTAAAATGAAAACAAAAGTCTTTGAATTAACTGCTCTGGAAAAGTCATTTTTTTTAATTAAAAAAAAGCCTTTTTGCTCTTACCTCCACAGCCATACATAGAAGTCTTCCAGCAACAAGAAATGCAGTTACAAGCCATTGCATTGTAGAAGGCATCAGAAATGCTGCTGATAGGACTCGATTGTAGTAACCATACAGCCAAATAGGAAGAACGTGTAATCCAAAGATAGCAAATGCTCCTACAGGAGTCTTAAAACCTGTAGGCAGGATATTACACATTTAACGGTGACATCATTTCACCAAAATGCAAACAATATTTTGTAAATTGACTTTGAATTTGCATTCAAATATTTGACCTGACCTAAATTCAGAAGTCATTAAAGATCCAGTATAGTTTTTATTAAACAAATGTAATATTTTTGATCCAATAATTAGAATAAATGTTGATCTTCTGAAAAATTGGTAAAAGTCAATCCAGACCAATCAGCATTTATAAATCCTCATCTGGTAAAATGGGAGAGGAGGTAAAATAGTGAGGGAGGGAGGGAGAGAGAGGGATGCAGCTGGAAGCACATTAGATTAGACAAAGAATTTGAGTGAAAGTTTCCTGAAAATCAGAAATAGTGGTCTTGCACATATTGAATGTTTTGTCAGCATAATGCAACCTTTTGATTAGAATTATCAAAGGGGAATGCCATGCAAGTTCAACTTCTTGATTTGCTGACACGCAGATTTTTTTATTCTTTCATGGGATATGGGTATTGCTGGCAAGGCCAACATTTGTTGCCCATCCTTGATTGCCCTTGAACTGAGTAGGTTGCTAGGCCATTTCAGAGAGCGGTTAAGAGCCAAATACATTGCTTTGGTTCTGGAGTCGCATGTGGGCCTGATTGGGTAAGGACAACAGAGTTCCTTCCCTAAAGGAGGTTGATGAACCAGATGGGCTTTTACGACAATCGACAATGGTTTCATGGTCACTATTCAATGAAGTGAAACAGTGCAAATTAACTTTGGGTTAAACTCTGTATTTACCCACCTTGTGTTGTAATAGTACAAAATTATTTTGTAATAATCATAGCCTAATGGTTCTATTTTGTAGCATCAGTCATAATTTTACAGAATACTTTGATTTGCAGATGGTTATTGTATATTGTTGCAAATCTGATTTCATAATTCATATGTTTTAGAAAATAACAGGTTCAGGAATGTGTTAAATTTGGATAAATGGAAACATCTGATTGAGAAACTGAAAATCCCTGCAGTATGTGCAATTCAAACAGAACTCGGGTAAATACAGTTTCAAAGGGTAACCTCTTTATTTAATAAGGTGAGGGTTAGAAGTGAGAAAACTTAACTTAAACAACAGATGACCCATCTTTGGTAGTTTGGTAGAGACAGGAATTCTACAGTTATTAAAATAAGGGATTTGGATTATTCATGTAGTTCCCAGATCAAAGAATCTAAAAGCACCATTGTAAACAAAAGGGTTTCTTGGTAGAATGTGCAAGTCTGGGAAAAGGGTTGTTAACTCCATTAAATGTATAAATTCAAGATGGTTTTCTGGAACAATATGTTGAGGAACCAACTAGAGAACCGGCTATTTTGTACCCAGTATTGTGCAATGAGAAAAAGCTAATTAATAGTCTCATTCTAAAGAAGCCTCTAGGGAAGAGTGACCATAATATGATGGAATTTTACATTAAGTTTGAAAGTGATGTATTTCTATCCAAAACTACTTTTAAATCTAAACAAAATAAACAATGCAAGTATGAGGGGCAATTTGGTAGATTGGGAATCTACATTGAAAAGGTATGACAGAAGAGAAATTATGGTTAGGATTTAAAGAATTAATATATCGCTTACAACAAATTTACATTTCTTTGAGGCACAGAAACCCAGCAAGAAAGGTGATCCCTCCAAGGCTAACTGATGTGGGAATTGCTGGTCAGAATTTATTGCCCATCCCTAATTACCCTTGGAGGTGATGGTGAGCTGCCTTCTTGAACTACTGCAGTCCATTGTGCTGTGGGAACACCCACAGTGCTGTTAGGGAGAGCATTCGAGGATTTTGACCCAGAGATATAGTTCCAAGTCAGGATAGCGTGTAGCTTGGAGGGGAACTTGTAGATGGTGGTGGTGGTGGTGTCCCCATGCATCCGCTGCCCTTGTCCTTTTGGTGGTAGAGTTTGCGGGTTTGGAAAGTGTTGCTGAAGGAGCCTTGATGAGTTGCTGCAGTGCATCTTGTAGATGGTACGCTCTGCTACCACTGTGTGTTGATGGTGGAGGGAGTGAATGCTTAAGATGGTAGATGGGGTGCCATTCAAGCAGGCTGCTTTGTCTTGGATGGCATCAAGCTTGGAGTGTTGTTGGAGATGCACTTAGCCAGGCAAGTGGAGAGGATTTCATCACACTCCTGACTTGTACATTGTACACAGGCTTTCGGGAGTCAGGAGGTGAGTAACTCTCCACAGAATTCCCAGCCTCTGACCTGCTCTTGTAGTGCTGCTTTGGGCAGCACTAGAGTGCTTAAGTTGGGGTTTGGTGACTGAGGGAATTTAAGGGTTGATTTCTATCTAAAGTCTTGTCTTTCTTTAATTTAGTAATTAACTAAAAGTTGCTGTTTGGGTTGGAAGAAGGTGAGTTTTAGGCCAGCATTAAAACTGGGTTTATACAGGCTCTGCTTGCAGCTCCAACTAGTTAATTAGATAAAAACAAAACCGTGTATTCACTATACCCCCTGACCTTCCCCTCTCCGATGCTGAACGTTCAGTGCTCAGCAAAGGACTTAGTTTCATACCCTTACACCCTCACCTCAATGAATTTCGGGCTCGGCATGATGCTGAACACTTCTTCCGCCGTCTTCGTCTCCGGGCTCACTTCTTTGGGCAGGAGTCCTCTCCCAGTTCAACGGATCCTTTTACCCATCTCCAATATTCTCCCTCCACCTGGACTCCTCCCTCTGGATTCTTACCTTCTCTTGATCTTTTCATTGAGAACTGTCGGCGCGAATATGTCGTCTCAATTTCTCTGCTCCTCTCACCCATTCTAACCTGTCTCTCTCTGAACTTACTGCACTCCGTTCTCTCAGGTCCAACCCTGACATTGTCATCAAACCCGCTGACAAGGGTGGTGCTGTTGTTTTCTGGTGCACTGACCTCTACCTCGGGGAGGCTGAGCGTCAACTCGCAGACACTTCCTCCTACCTCTCCCTGGACCATGACCCCACCACTGAACATCAAGCCATTGTTTCCAGGATTGTCACTGACCTCATCTCCTCTGGGGATCTCCCTCCCACAGCTTCCAACCTGATAGCTGCCCAACCTTGGACGGTTCTATCTCCTACCCAAAATCCACAAACAGAACTGCCCCGGTAGACCGATCGTCTCAGCTTGCTCCTGCCACACAGAACTCATTTCTTGTTATCTTGACTCCCTTCTCTCTCCCCTTGTCCAGTCCCTTCCCACCTACATCGGTGATTCCTCTGACACCTTACATCACATCAACAATTTCCAGTTCCCTGGCCCCAACCGCTTCCTCTTCACCATGGACGTCCAATCCCTCTACACCTCCATCCCCCACCAGGATGGTCTGAGGGCCCTTAGCTTCTTCCTCGAACAGAGGCCCGAACAATCCCCATCCACCACTACTCTCCTCCGTCTGGCTGAACTTGTTCTCACACTGAACAATTTCTCCTTCAACTCCTCTCACTTCCTCCAAATAAAAGGTGTGGCTATGGGTACCCGCATGGGCCCCAGCTATGCCTGTCTCTTTATGGGGTATGTGGAACATTCCTTGTTCCAGTCCTACTCCGGCCCCCTTCCACAACTCTTTCTCCGGTACATCGATGATTACTTCGGTGCCGCTTCATGCTCTCGTTAGGACTTGGAAAAATTTATTAATTTTGCTTCCAATCTCCACCCCTCCATCATTTTCACGTGGTCCATCTCTGACACTTCCCTTCCCTTCCTTGACCTCTCTGTCTCAATCTCTGGTGATAGACTGTCCACCAATATCCATTACAAACCCACCGACTCCCACAGCTATCTCGATACAGCTCCTCACACCCCGCTTCCTGTAAGGACTCCATCCCATTCTCTCAGTTCCTTCGCCTCCATCGCATCTGTTCCGATGATGCTACCTTCAAAAACAGTTCCTCTGACATGTCCTCCTTCTTCCTTAACCGAGGTTTTCCACCCATGGTCGTTGACAGGGCCCTCAACCGTGTCCGGCCCATCTCCCGCGCATCCGCCCTCACGCCTTCTCCTCCCTCCCAGAAACATGATAGGGTCCCCCTTGTCCTCACTTATCACCCCACCAGCCTCCGCATTCAAAGGATCATCCTCCGCCATTTCTGCCAACTCCAGCATGATGCCACCACCAAACACATCTTCCCTTCAACCCCCCTATCGACATTCCGTAGGGATCGCTCCCTCCGGGACACCCTGGTCCACTCCTCCATCACCCCCTACTCCTCAACCCCCTCCTATGGCACCACCCCATGCCCACGCAAAAGATACAACACCTGCCCCTTCACTTCCTCTCTCCTCACCGTCCAAGGACCCAAACACTCCTTTCAAGTGAAGCGGCATTTCACTTGCATTTCCCCCAACTTAGTCTACTGCATTCGTTGCTCCCAATGTGGTCTCCTCTACATTGGAGGGACCAAACGTAAACTGGGCGACCGCTTTGCAGAACACCTGCGGTCTGTCCGCAAGAATGACCCAAACCTCCCTGTCGCTTGCCATTTCAACACTCCACCCTGCTCTCTTGCCCACATGTCTGTCCTTGGCTTGCTGCATTGTTCCAGTGAAGCCCAACGCAAACTGGAGGAACAACACCTCATCTTCCGACTAGGGACTTTACAGCCTTCCGTACTGAATATTGAATTCAACAACTTTAGGTCGTGAGCTCCCTCCCCCATCCCCACCCCCTTTCTGTTTCCCCCCTCCTTTTCTTTCTTTTTTTTTTCCAATAAATTATATAGATTTTCCTTTTCCCACCTATTTCCATTATAAAAAATAAAAAAAATTTTTTTTTTTACATCTTTTATGCTCTCCCCACCCCCACTAGAGCTATACCTTGAGTGCCCTACCATCCATTCTTAATTAGCACATTCGTTTAGATAATATCACCAACTTTAACACCTATGTGTTCTTTTGTACTATTATTGTTGACATCTTTTGATGATCTGCTTCTATCACTGCTTGTTTGTCCCTACAACCACACCCCTACTCCACCTCTCTCTCTCTCTCTCCGCCCCCCACACACACACCTTAAACCAGCTTATATTTCAACTCTTTCTTGGACTCGAACTCAAGTTCTGTCGAAGGGTCATGAGGACTCGAAAAGTCAACTCTTTTCTGCTCCGCCAGACCTGCTGAGTTTTTCCAGGTAATTCTGTTTTTGTTTTTGTTGTAGTTAATTAGATAACTGGCTTAAACAGGTTTTCAGACGCTAGATTCAGAGAGTATAAAAACAGGCCATCTTACAGGGCTGACTTTGTCTGCACTGGAGTGCTGCTTTGGGCTGCAGTAGGGTGTTTAAGTTGGAGTTTGGTGAGAAGGGAATGAGGTGATCCTTTGAGTACCATGAGTATGGTCGGGTAAATATTTACTACTTTTATCGTTTATAGTTTTTAATGTCTTACTTTGTGGTTCATCATTTGTAAGAGCTATATTCTGTAACAACGAGGAGCAGGGCAAAAGGGCCCTAGAGTCATTGATATTATTTGATATTAAGTATCTTCCAAAAGGTTTAATTTAATTTAACGGGGTAAGTCATGGCAGGAGAGCTCAGCTGTGGTGTTCTCCTCCTGCTCTATGTGGAAAGCCGGGAACATTTCCAGTGCCCGGGGCCAGCATATGTGTGGGAAGCGTCTCCAGCTGCAGCTCCTGGGAGCCCGGGTTTCGGAGCTGGAGCAGCGGCTGGGGACACTTTGGAGTATCTGCGAGGTGAAGAGTATCGTGGATAGCACGTAAAAAGCATTGGGAGGAAGGGAATGGGTGACCACCAGGCAAAGCAAGAGGACTAGGCAGGCAGTGCAGGAATCTCCTGTGGCTATTCCCCAGCAAAACAGATATACCGCTTTGGATACTGTTGAGGGGAATGGCCTCTCAGGAAAGCAGCAACAGCCAAATTCGTTGCACTGCAGTTGGCTCTGCTGCAAAGGGGAGGAGTAAAAAGTGTGGGAATGCAATAGTTATAGGGGATTTTAGTGTAAGGGGAATAGATAGGTGTTTCTGTGGCCGCAAACGAGACTCCTGGATGGTATGTTGCCTCCCTGGCGCTAGGGTCAAGGATGTCTCAGGGCAGCTACAGGACATTCTGAAGGGGGAGGGTGAATAGCCAGTGGTCGTGATACACATTGGAACAAATGACATAGGTTAAAAAAAAGGGATGAGGTCCTAAACGCAGAATATAGGGAGTTAGGAAGTAAGTTGAAAAGTAGGACCTCAAAGCTGGTGATCTCAGGATTACCACAAATGCAAAGTGCTAATTGGAGTAGAAATAGCAGGATATATCAGATGAATACGTGGCTGAAGAGATGGTGTGAGGGGGAGGGTTTCAGATTCCTGGGACATTGGGACCGGTTCTGGGGGAGGTGGGACCAGTACAAACTGGACGGGTTACACCTGGGCAGGACCGGGACTGATGTCCCGGGGGAATATTTGCTAGAGTGGTTGGGAAGGGTTTAAACTAAAATAGTAGTGGGATCGGAACCTATGCAAGGAGTCAGAGGAAGGGGAATCAAGGACAAGAACAAAACACAGAAAGCGGAATAAGAAAAGTGATAGGCAGAGAAATCAAAGGCAAGAATCAACCAGGGTCTCAGTGAGAAATGGTGGGAACGAGACAAGTAATGTGAAAAAGACAAGCCTTAAGGCTTTGTGTCTGAACACAAGGAGCATTCGCAATAAAGTGGGTGAATTAACCACGCAACTAAACAGGTATGATATAGTCGGGATTACGGAGACATGGCTGCAGGGTGACCAGGGATGAGAACTGACCATCCAGGGGTATTCAGTATTTAGGAAGGACAGACAAAAAGGAAAAGGCGATGGAGTTGCATTGCTGGTTAAAGAGGAAATTAACACAATAGTGAGGAAAGATATTGGCTCCGATGATGTGGAATCTGTATGGGTGAAGCTGGGAAACATTAACGGGCAAAAAGCGGTAGTGGGGGTTGTATATAGACCCCCAAACTGTAGTGGTGATGTTGGGAATGGCAGTAAACAGGAAATTAGAGATGCATGCAATAAAGGAACATCTGTAATTATGGGTGACTTTAATCTGCATATAGATTGGGCAAATCAAATTAGTAACAATACTGTAGAGGAATTCCTGGAGTGTATACGGGATGGTTTTCTGGACCAATACGTTGAGGGACCAACGAGAGGACAGGCCATCCTCGACTGGGTATTGTGTAATGAGAAAGGAATAATTGTCAATCTGGTTGTGCGAGGCCCCTTGGGATGAGCAACCATAATTTGATAGAATTCTTCATCAAGATGGAGAGTGACGTAGTTGATTCTGAGACTAGGGTCCTGAATCTTAATAAAGGAAACTACAATGGTATGAAGTGCAAGTTGGCTAAGATGGATTGGGAAACGTTACTTAAAGGGATAATAGGCAATGGCAAACATTCAAAGAACACATGGGTGAACTGCAACAATTGTTTATTCCTGTCTGGTGCAAAAGTAAAACAGGAAAGGTGGCCAAATCATGGCTTACAAGGGAAATTAGAGAAAGTACTAGATCCAAGGAAGAGGCATACAAATTAGCCAGAAAGAAACAGTGGACCTGAGGATTTGGAATAGTTTAGAATTCAGCAAAGGGGGACCAAGGGATTGATTAAGAAGGGGAAAATAGAGTACGAAGGTAAGCTTGGGGGGAACATAAAAACTGACTGTAAAAGTTTCTATAGGTATGTGAAGAGAAAAAGATTGGTGAAGACAAATGTAGGTTCCTTATAGTCAGAAACAGGGGAATTTATAATGGGGAACAAAGAAATGGCTGACCAACTAAATATATACTTTGGTTCTGTCTTCACAAAGGAGGACACAAATAACATACCAGAAATGTTGGGGAACACAGGGTTTAGTGAGAGGGAGGAACTGAAAGAAATCAGTATTAGTAGGGAAATGGTGTTGGGGAAATTGATAGGATTGAAGGCTGATAAATCCCCAGGGCCTGATAATCTACATCCCAGAGTACTTAAGGAAGTGGCCCTAGAAATACTGGATGCATTGGTGGTCATCTTCCGAGATTCTATAGACTCTGGAACAGTTCCTATAGATTTGAGGGTAGCTAATGTAACCCCACTGTTTAAAAAGGGAGGTAGAGAGAAAACAGGGAATTATATACCAGTCAGCCTGATGTCGATAGTGGGGAAAATTCTAGAATCCATTATAAAAGATTTAATAGCTGAGCAAGTGGAAAACAGTGGCAGAATCGGACAGAGTCAGCATGGATTTATGAAAGGGAAATCATGCTTGACAAATCTACTGGAATTTTTTGAGGATGTATCTAGTAGAGTTAATGAGGGGGAGCCAGTGGATGTGGTTTATTTGGACTTTAAGAAGGCTTTTGACAAAGTCCCACATAAGAGATTAGCATGTAAAATTAAAGTGCATGGGATTGGGGGTATTGTATTGAGATGGATAGAAAACCGGTTGGCAGATAGTAAACAAAGAGTAGGAGAAAACAAAGAGTAGGAATAAATGAGTCTTTTTCCGAATGGCAGGCAGTGACTAATGGGGTATCACAGGGATTGGTGCTGGGACCCCAGCTATTCACAATATATATTAATGATTTAGATAAGGAAACTAAATGTAGTGTCTCCAAATTTGCAGATGATACAAAGCTGGGTGGGAGGGTGAGCTGTGAGGAGGATGCAGAGATGCTTCAGTGTGATTTGGACAAGCTGAGTGAGTGGGCAAATGCATGGCAGATGCAGTATAATGTGGATAAATGTGAGGTTATCCACTTTGGTAGCAAAAACAGGAAGGCAGATTATTATCTGAATGGATATAAATTGAGAGAAGGGAATGTGCAACGAGACCTGGGTGTCCTCGTATGCCAGTCACTGAAGGTAAGCATGCAGGTGCAGCAGGCGGTAAAGAAGGCAAATAGTATGTTGGCCTTCGTAGCCAGCGGATTCGAGTACAGGAACAGGGATGTCTTGCTGCAATTGTACAGGGCCTTGGTGAGACCACACCTGGAATATTGTGTGCAGTTTTGGTCTCCTTATCTGAGGAAGGACATTCTTGCTATAGAGGGAGTGCAGCGAAGGTTTACCAGACTGATTCCTGGGATGGCGGGACTGACACATGAGGAGGGATTGAGTCGGTTAGAATTATATTCGCTGGAGTTCAGAAGAATGAGGGGGGGAGCTCATAAAAACCTATACAATTCTAACAGGACTAGACAGGGTAAATGCAGGAAGGACGTTCCCGATGGTGGGTGAGTCCAGAACCAGGGGTCACAGTCTGAGGATATGGGGTAGACCATTTATGACTGAGATAAGGAGAAATTTCTTCACCCAGACAGTGGTGAGCCTGTGGAATTCACTACCACAGAAAGTAGTTGAGACCAAAACATTGTTTGTTTTCAAGAAGGAGTTAGATGTAGCTTTTGGGGTGAAAGGGATCAAAGGATATGGGGAGAAAGCAGGAACAGGCTATTGAGTTGGATGATCAGCCATGATCATAATGAATGGCAGAGCAGGCTCGAAGGGCCGAATGGCCTAGTCCTGCTCCTAGTTTCTATGTTTCTATATGGCTGGTCCAGTTCAGTTTCTGGTCAATGGTAACCCCCAGGATGTTGATACTGGGGGATTCAGCGATGGTAATGCCATTGAATGTCATGGGGAGATGGTTAGATTCTCTCATTAGAGAGAAGAGAAATTAAAGATTGTATTAAATCAAATGAGGAGACTTATAAAGTTGTCAAAAAAAAGCAGTCCGCCTTTACTGAATCCTAAAATGCTCTCAGTCAAGTTTACTGATAAAGAAAGAGAAAATAGAATATGAAAGGTGAATCAAGTTTTGTTTTGAAGATAAAAGATAATTAATTTACGTTTGTTTGGAACGTCCTAAGTATGCCACATTGTCGATGAGATATAGGATTAGGGAGCTTCCTTTGTTTAATTGATATGCGTGTGTTTGCTTACATTAGCAGGCAGAGAGAGAGAGAGAGAAAGAAATCTGTAAAGCAATCTGTGTCTGTCCAAAGCCAGGACAAGGAGTGTAGAGGACATTAGGAACCAGGCTGTTCCTCCTTTTTAAAATCACTAAGCACAAATGCAGTGAGGCCCAAGCTTGAGCTCAAAAGTCCACAGTTGTGGGGCTTCAAGAAAATTTGGAGGATTGCTTAGCCAGAAACTAACGGAAGGGTTAGTTTATCTCAAACCTCAGAATAGTGGGTACATGGAGAAATTAAAGTGAATTCTGGAGAGCTGTGGCATTCTTAGTTTTTCTTAGGAATTCCAAAAGAATTAGTGAATGAATCCTCAAGATCTTGTAACATCTAAGAGAACTCTTGGGTGGAATTAGTAAGTAAAATGGGGAACTGAATTTATACTCAAATCTCGACAAACTAAATTTAATAGTGCTTGTTTTGTTTAATTATTTTTATACAGTAAAAGTTGTTTTTATTTAAAAATGTGAAATATTGTGACGTTATTTTGCCTTATCACTGTGTTCAAATTTCTCTGTGGAGATGATAATAATTAGAATTGTTTAAGCATTATTTTCGTACATTTTATTCAGAACAGAAACCATAGGATCAGTCAGTCCAGGAAATGTTTATGTAACAGTGTTTATTTATACTGATTTGGGAAAGATTGTTTGTTTGAATTACTCAGCAAGTGTCTTGGTTTTGTTTAGATGAAGCCTGGGGTGGGGATGACAGGGCTGAAAAAAAAAACAGAAAATGCTGGAAATACCCCCTGTTTTTCTCTCTCCACAGATACTGCAGATTGAAATTTAATACTGGCCAAGGGAGCAGGGAAAAGGTGGGAGGCACCATTGTCAAGTCCCCTAGGGTTGGGGAGGAAGTGGGGCAGCATTGCTGATGACACACAGGGAAAGTAATTTTAATGGTTTTGCATGCAATGAATATTCATTAAACCACAACTTTTAGCAATCAAAAGCTATCTTAGCAACTAAGTTGGTGACGCACAGGAATCACAGGCCTTCACTTTCACGACGGGTTAAAGCTGATGGTGAGCAGGCGATTCAGTCCTCAAGGTGGAAGGTGAAGGAGTTGAGGAGACAATGCTGAGAAGCATCTTAAGGAAGGTCAAATCCACCTGCAGGGAGGTCGGGGGTGACTCAGCAAGTCCAGGGTGAGCTGCACCTTGAGCCGTTTGACTACAGACACAAGGTCTTTGAAGGCCAGCTCTCCATTGCAACACACTCCGTTGCCAAGGTTCTGCCTTCTGTTGAAGTTCTGCAGGCAAAATGTTCCTGGAGCCTCAGGCAGAGGACAAATGGCACAGAAGGATAGAACTGGGCATCGTCAGCTAGAGGGAGGACAAAGGGCACCACCCAGGGCAGGGCCAGATGCTGAGGGCAGTCAGGTGGCAAGAAACCACGGGCCCAGTCCGACACAAAGCAATGGCATATCCAAGAGTCTACCACTCACACCTCAACTACCTGCAAATGGTAGAGAAGCAATGCCAAGGATGTCTACGCAGGAAATCATACATCTGACCTGTGTCCCGTTGAACTGGGAGGGCTTTAAAATTCACTTCTATGCCAACGGTTCCTTTCAGGGCTCACGAGGGACATGTGTGCTTCTCACAAGCAACAACAAATTGCAAAGAGTTGACGAATTCCCTGTTTGAGGGCCGGAGAGCTCATGTGCTTCAGGACAGATTTAGAGAGCTGTGGGCTTTGAGGCTGACAGGGCATCCCACGTGCGAGGTGTTAATGACTGCAGACTTGTGGTAATCAGCTCTTACTGGGACCAGACTGTGACCTTGACCAATAGGAAAGGGTTCCACTCCCCACATGTGCAATTGGCCTGCAACCACTGAAGCTATATCACTTCTCAGGGAGCTCTCTCAATGCACACATTCTTTGCCACTCCCAGCTGCCACAGCTATTAGGGGGATGGGTTCTGGGCAACAGGGGCTCCACTGAAGCAGTCCAGGCAGCAGGACTTCATTTTCACCAATCCAATGGTCTGCTCTATAGTGGCCCTCGTGGAATCATGGGATTCATTGTAGTGCTCCTGAAGCTGGAGGGTTTCTGATGACATCAGCAGACAGCTCCTGAGGGCCTGGAGGGAGGTCCAGGTACCTCAGGCCCCCCCTCTTACCTGGCCACCAGTGTATATAGCCCATAGCCAGAGTGATAGCATGCGGGTCTGAGTGCAGTTACTGAATGGTCTGCTCAATTTGGCTCATGATAGTCACCAACCTCTCCATGGAGGAAGCTAAGTGCTCGTCCACATGGCAGAATTCTGCCTGGATGGACTCGACACTTCCACTCGAACTATGATGGAAGTATGAACCTGCGTCTTTAGGCCCAAATCCATCTGGGCCTCGTGATCCATCTGTTGCTGTACCATACACTTCATTCAGCTGTCTGCCTGCTCCATCCCCTTGCTGAAACACGTTTCTTGCTGCCCACACGAGAGCCACATTTATCCAACATGACCATTGTACTCACCCACCCTGGCAGCGCGGAGTAGAACCTGCAGGGCAGCATGACTGAACCATGGGCCTACATGCTGCCTGAGTCTGGCATTCAAGGTGGTGATCCTGGGGTGCTATAGCAGGCTCTGCAAAATAGATCCTGTTGGCTTGTAGGCTATGGATGCTTGTCCGGGTGCTGCTTGAAATGGTGCCTAGACCTCCGACACCATCAGCTGGTAATGGGTTTGCTGACTTCCTGGCTGACCCCCACCACATTTAATTACTGGCTGTAACATAATCACAGTCGGTCAGCTGTTCCCATTGTGAGCGGAAACTCCATCCACTTGTGGATTCACAACTGGGACCCACACCAGGATGACTAACTTCTATGGAGGGTTAACATTTCAGGTCTGTGACCTTTCATCATGAGGGGCTAATGTTGCTAGCTAATGATATGGCAGGTTTATCCTTTTTATGTCTGATAATCAGACGATGAGTAAAAGAGTATATTATGAAAGTCAAGATTCTGTGGTCATATTATATGTCTCCTCAGAATGTCATGATACACTGACACATCTGCCTCCACATCAGGCTGCTACCAAATCCCACTTCAGTTTATCCCCACTCACCTGTCAGCTCCACAGCCAAAATAGTCATTCCATGATTCTAATTTGAAAATAAAACTGAATACTTTATGTAGTTTAAAATAATACCTAAAAACCTAAAAAACACAAACTTGGAATTCTGAAAACATTCAAAATTGGCTCATAAGGAAACCGGAATGAGGAACGACCATTCAACCCCTTGAACTTGTACAGTCATTCATTTGGATTATAGCTGATCTGTACCACAACTGGTATTATTGTAGTGCGTATATGCTACCTTTATGCACATGTACGCCCAAATCCTTCTGTTCCTGCACCGTCTTTAGAACTGTGCCCTTTATTTTGTATTGCCTTTCCATGTTTTTCCAACCAAAATGAATCACTTCACATTTCTCCATGTTGTGCCCTGTACACTAAGGTCTAGGTCATTAATATACATCAGAAAAATCAAGAGTCCCAACACTGATCCTTGGGGAACTCCACTAAATGCCTTCCTTCAGCCCGAAAAACATCCACTAACCACTACTGTTTCCTGTCACTTAGCCAATTTCACATCCATGTTGCTACTGTCCCTTTTATTCCATGAACTATAACTTTGTTAACAAGTCTGCTGCCCAGCTCTGTACCAAATGCCTTTTGAAAGTCCAGATACACCAAATCAACAGCATTGTCCTCATCAACTTTCTCAGATATCTTTTCAAAAAAAAAACTTCAAGTTAGTCAAATACGAATTTTCCTTAAACCCACGCTGGTTTTCCCTAATTAACCCGCACTTGTCCATGTGACCATTAATTTTGACCCAAATTATTGTTTCTAGAAGCTTCCCTACCACCAAAGTTAAACCGATTGGCCTGTAGTTGGTGGGGCTTACCTTTTACACCTTTGATCAAAAAAGGGTGTACATTTGTAATTCTCCAGTCCTCTGACTACCCCAAGTCACAGAATCACAGGGCAGAAGAGGCCCTTCGGCCCATCGAGTCTAAGGAAGACTGAAAATTTATGGCCAGTGCCTCTGGAATTTCCACTCTCAGTTCCCTCAGTATCCTTGGATGCATCTCATCCGGATCAGGTGCCTTATCAGGTTTTAAATACGGACAGCCTATCCAATACCACCGCCTCAATTTTAAACCCTCCTTGTATCTCAATTCACAATGGCCTGGATTGTATCTATCTTTACCAAGGAAGAAAATGCTAAGTATTCATTTAATACCTCAGCTATGCCCACTGTTTCCATTTGTAAATCCTCTTTTAGGTCCCTAATTGGTCTTACTAATCCTTTTACCACCCTTTACCATTTATATGCCTATAGAAGACTTTGAGATTTCCTTTTATGTTGGTTACCAGTCTCTTTTCATACTCCCTTGCTTTTCACCTCCCCTTTGAGCCTATATTCAACCTGGTTCTCAAATGTATTTTCAACTGACATCTGTTGCAGGCTTACCTTTTCCTCTCATCTTAACTTCTATTTATCATCCAGGGAGCTCTTAATCTCTTTACCCTACCTTTCCCTCAAGGGAATATACCTTGACTGTGCCCAAACTCCTTCTTTGAAGGTAGCCCATTGTTCAGCTGCAGTTTCTCATGCCAACCTTTAACTCCAATTTGTTCAGTCCTGATCTGTCCTTACTCCACTGAAGTTGGCTTTCCCCAAGTAATTATTCTTACCCTGGATTGTACTTTGTCCTTCTCCATAGTCAGCCTAAGCCTAGTGATTCAATGATCACTGTCCCCGACCTAAATGTTCCCCTACTGACACTGGATCCACCTGGGCCAACTCATTCCCAAGAACCAGTTCTAGCAGTGTTTCCTTTCTCCTTGTGCTGGAAACACAATGTAGAAAATTCTCCTGAACACACTCTAGAAAATCTTGCCCCTCTCTGCCCATTACATTATAGTTGGATAATTAAACTCCCTTATTATAACTACTCTAAATTTTGCACCTAATATCCTTGCAAATTTTTTCCTCTACATCCTTCTCACCAGTTGGTGGCCTACACATGGGACATTCTCTTTCTCCAGTAGTGCAATATTCTTCTTCATCAATCCTGCCACCCCTCCTCCTTTTCTTCCTTTCCTATCTTTCCTGAACACCGTGTATCCAGGAATATTTAAACACCCAGCCTTTTTTTCTTCTTAGTTAATTCCTCAGGGTCCAGGATGACTTGCTTCAACACTAAAAATGAGTTCAAGTGACTGAGAGTCCAGTGCACGACCTGCAGTCTCTGCCACAGATGAGGCAGACTGTAGTAGGGGGAAGGGGTGGGTGGGGTGCTCAGGTTGCCACACATTCCTTTTGATGTTGATGTTTGGCTTCAGCTAGCCCTTGGCAATGAGACTCAAGGTGGTGTTGAGAGTGAGATACACTCAGGGGATTCCTGCACTACCTGCCTGTTTCTTTTTGACTGCCTGGTGGTCACCCATTCCCTCTCTCCTGACATACTCTTAAACTGTGGGATGATCACATCAATAAATGTGCTCAGAAGCTCCCAACCTCAGTGATGCCCCTCAGCGATGTCCCTCAGTGACGCCCCTCAGTGACGCCCCTCAGTGATGCCCCTCACTGATACCCAAGCTGCTGCACCAATGACACTTCCTGCACTGACAGGGACAGGGAAGCACAATGGAATTCCCAAATAACACAGGATGGGCACTCCAGAGGTTGCAGCAGCCCTGTCATTTCTCTATTTATTAGTTAACCTTGCTACTGCTAATAAACCTTACCAATACTAACAAACATTACTGCTGTTAATAAACCTTATTAATAAACTTTATTAATAATGAATACTACAATGCTTAACACACCTTGCAAGTAGTAATAAACCTTACTTAAAATACAAGATTCAACAACTACTCACTTAAAAAATTAAGTATTAATAATTAACATCATTTTTAATCTGCCAGTTATTCAGACAGACTCACCAAACAACAATACTCACCAGACAATCAACTTAAAACATCCCGGTGATGTCACACCTCAATGTTTGTTTCTGAATGTGGCTCTGAACCCTCAGGTTATGTAATAACCAGCCCCAATCTCTTGCTCTCCCTCTCGCACCACTTTTATGACCCCTACCTTTTATCATCAGTCTCCATTAGTTCCATATTTTTCATGAAATTCCATTAGAAACTTTCATATTGAGACTCAGCTTTCCTCACTGTCAACATTTGTTTTTAATGATGATTGGAAGACAATATAGCTGTGCACCCATTGACCTTCCAGCACACTGTTGCACGAAAGGGTCCCACACTTTTATGCCCCGCTCAGCCCTGCTTTAGTTGGGAAAAACTGAGTGAAGGCCGGGGACTCTTTTTCAGAGCAGCAGCTGCTGGCAGTTTCCACATAGACAGTGCCAGCTAGCTGAAGAGCAGCAATCCTCACTGGCTGGGAATAGAAATCTGGTGGGAAAAGAAATCTGATGCTGGTTGACTTCAGGACAGTGCTAAAAGAAAACAATTAGAATTTTTCCCCTTTTAGGATTGGCTGATATTTGACATGAACTTTCAGTAGGTTTTGTTTAAACGTTGCTATAAATATATATTGAAATGGGATTTTATTGAAGTAACAAAGAAGTTTTGACAAGTAAGAGCTTATGTTGCATTTCTGCATGCCTATGTTTATATTGTTATGTGGTAAAAAACAAAATACCCAAGTACAGTAATTTAATCTTTCAAAACACTTAAAAGCATTCACTTTAAAACAATAGGGAAAGCAGTGGCACCTTGTCAAAGGCCTTCTGGAAGTCCAAGTAGATAACATCCATTGGCTCTCCTTTGTCTAACTTACTCGTTACCTCCTCAAAGAATTCTAACAGATTTGTCAGGCATGACCTCCCCTTGATGAAACCATAAATAAAACAGCACAAAGAATACGCTGTCCTCTTTTACAAAATATATGAGCCTCTGTGTTTACAACAAATGGCTCAAATATTACAGTCCTTTTCAGTTAGGTTTCTACAAACAAGTCTTTCATATTGATCATTGGGGGAGCTCACTCCTGCAGTTCGGATTTGAAACATCTCTAATCAAATGTTTAACCTGCTTGAGAACCAATTGGAACTTGCAATTTTTCACCAGTATAATTTCTAATTTTATTTTTAAAAAGTTATTAAATTAAGATTGTCATACCATTTGCCATGGTTTTCCGAACCCACCAAGGGCCATCGCCGAACTTGTTCTTCCAGTCTGCTCCCATGGAATTGTGTGTACACACAAAGACACACCACTCTAAGCTACTTATAAAATGTCCCCACTGGAAAAAAAATCATAAATTTACTTGCAAGCTCCTTTCATTTGTACAATAGAAGTTTACATCACAGAAGGAGGCCATTATATCCATACCAGTGCTTTCCTAGATCAGTTGAAAACTAATCCCATTGCCTTGCATCTGTCTCATAGCTCTGTATCTTCATTTGTTGCAACTGTTTTCCTACTTTTTCCTTCAAAGAAGCAAAGGTCCCAGCCTCAACTATTCTCTGTGGCTATCATTAATCTACAATCAACTGCACAAAGAAATTCATGACCCTTCGACAGAACTCGCAAGTTCTGTCGAAGGGTCATGAGGACTCGAAACGTCGGCTCTTTTCTTCTCCGCCGATGCTGCCAGACCTGCTGAGTTTTTCCAGGTAATTCTGTTTTGTTTTGGATTTCCAGCATCCGCAGTTTTTTTGCTTTTATTTTTGCACAAAGAAATTGCTCCCTCTTGGTGAAGATATTACATTGAAAATGCTTCAACAGTGCCAACCATTAGGAAAAGTCTTTCTCCATTCATGCCAGAAAAACCCTTCATAATTTTGCAATCTCTATTAAATGTCCTCATAGTTTCCTGTGCTGCAATGTAAATGGTCCTACCATCTCAAGTCCCTTCTCATAACTACAATCTCCATTTCAGACACGACCTTGATGAAACTAATGCTGTGCATTCCTTATGGTTTAACTTTGCACTTTTCTTCCCCTTTCTTTTAAACCCAGGCATCTGAAAGAAATGCCCATGGAAGTTAACTGAAAAAGTGCCCAAATTTGTACCGTAATCTAATTTTCACAGCTCAGGTCAGTTGTGCACTTACCTGAAAAAGTAAGCTCCATAACATGGTGCGCCCAAAGTTGTCGACAGCAACATCAAACCAAGCCCCAAACTCAGAAACCTGTTCGAACGTCCGAGCTGCAAACCCATCAAACCCTGCAATTGTTCAAACACTTTATTCAGTGAATCCATTATATTATGGAGAAAATACACTTCAGAATGGAAGAAACTTATTACAAATGCAGTTTAATAATTGTTATGTTAAATGGTTAACCCTGTATACGCTGGGTAGTCTAAAGTAATGCCAGTATTGGTCCGATTATACTCAGCTTATAGATTAACTTTTAATGCTTATGGGCTTACTGCTTTATATAATATTCAGCGTGAAAACTATTTATAAATATTTCAACTATATTTCTTACTATTAATACATGCATTTCCTTGGTTTCCTATAAAAGGCAGCTGTGTTTCTTTCAGCTTTTACCATTTGGAATCTATTTTGTCGTTGAATGTATCAACAATTAACTGACCTGTCTGTTAATTAGTGATGAAATGAACATGTACCATCTGGCACAAAAGGTAAAATTAATGTACAGTCTGAACATTGAAGGAAACGTCTGAGGTGCTCAAGCCCAAGTAAAAGCCTTCAACTCTCACAAAACTTAAATACTTAACCTCAGCATTTTCATCAGACAGGGGGTCACAAGAATAGTGTTACCCTCATCACGGTCAGTCAAGCTAGGATATGGTATGGAATCTCTTTCTACTTCAAAATAATCTACTCTTTGAGAAAGCAGCTGATCAATCTCACTGCACTCTAGGACCGAACAAAATGTATTTCCAGAATGAAAGGTCATATTTTTAGAGAGAACATCTCACTGAGACAAACATTCAGTTTTTACAGAAACCAATGAACCACCATTACATCATTTCTCTTGCCTTTGATGATAATTCCAAGTTGTTTGTGCTGCAATTTGGCTGCTTCCGTAGCAGCTCCTGCGCAGCCATTAACTGGAGTCTTCCTTCCAGCTTCTTCGGTTCTGCATCTTGTTTACAAGAGCCAGAATGCTTCACAGATTTTGAGAAGGCTCAAGAACATATGCTTTCTAAATGTCTGCATATCATAAAATTATCAGGTACCCATTTATATTCAAATTACTACAGGCCAATATGCTAAAGGAATAGAATCTATGCTGCATCAACATGAGTTTAAGTCTCCAGCTTCATAGAGAAAGTTGTGTCTCAAAAGCTGCTGAAAAAGCAGAGTTAAGTGCTTAATATTGTTCTATTTATTACCATCAGCCAATCTCTAGAGATATGGGCACAGTGTCTTAAACCATCAATGAACTACCTCACAGAATCACACTGTGCAGAAGAGGCTCTTCAGCCCATCAAGTCTGCACCAACACAAGAGAAACACCTACCTACCTAATCCCATTTACCAGCACTTGGCCCATAGCCTTGAATGTTATGATGTGCCAAGTGCTCATCCAGGTACTTTTTAAAGGATGTGAGGCAACCCGCCTCCACCACCCTCCCAGGCAGTGCATTCCAGACCCTCACCACCCTCTGGGTAAAAAGGTTTTTCCTCACATCCCCCCTAAACCTCCTGCCCCTCACCTTGAACTTATGTCCGCTTGTGACTGACCCTTCAACTAAGGGGAACAGCTGCTCCCTATCCACCCTGTCTATCCCCCTCATAATCTTGTACACCTCGATCAGGTCGCCCCTCAGTCTTCTCTGCTCCAATGAAAACAACCCAATCTGTCCAACCTCTCTTCATAACTTAAATGTTTCATCCCAGGCAACATCCTGGTGAATCTCCTCTGCACCCCCTCCAGTGCAATCACATCCTTCCTATAATGTGGTGACCAGGACTACACACAGTACTCCAGCTGTGGCCTCACCAAGGTTCCATACAACTCCAAAATGACCTCCCTACTTTTGTAATCTATGCCTTGATTGATAAAGGCAAGTGTCCCATATGCCTTTTTCACCGCCCCACTAACATGCCCCTCCACCTTCAGGGAGCTTTGGACACACATGCCAAGGTCCCTTTGTTCCTCAGAACTTCTTAGTGCCATGCTGTTCATTGAATACTTCCTTGTCAAATTACTCCTTCCAAAATGTATCACCTCACACTTTTCAGGATTAAATTCCATCTGCCACTTATCTGCCCATTTGACCATCCCGTCGATATCTTCCTGTAGCCCAAGACACTCAACCAAACTGTTAACCACCCCGGCCAATCTTTGTGTCAATTGTGACAATTGGTGACAAGTTGATTCACTTCAATGCTTTTATTTGAGTCAGAAAGCAGACATCAGGTGCTTCCCAACATCTGGCAAAGTGAAAATTTCAAAACCGAGATTAGTAGATTTTTGATTAAAAAAAAATGAGAAGCTGGAAATACTCAGCATGGTCAGGCAGCCTCTGTGGAGAAGGAAACAGGTGAAAGTTCATCGACCTGAAATGTTATCAGCTCAAGAGCAACAACGATGGTTCTGGATTTTTAGCTCCATGTTACAAAATGACACACAATTTTGTTCTCCTTTATTCAATGCACTGGCTCAAACAGCTTTTCTTAAATAAAAGATCAATAAAAGACTCAATTCATCTTTGTGTAATATCAACAGATACAGGCATCTTAAATATTATGGTAGAATTAGATTACTTCATCTGGCATAAGAGATTATAAGATTCCCCTCAACTGGAAAGATGGAGAATATTTGAAACGGACTCCCAATAAACAATATTAAGTATTTACTTAACAATCTAGATACACATTTATGCACACCCCACTGAACATTAAGAGCATACACATGATCAAAATCGCTCTATAATGCAATTGCTCCCACTTTCCTAGGACCAATGCTGAGTTATTGGTAGAATGTAACCGAACAGAGTTATAGCTGGTACTGTAATTGCGATTCAGTATCCTGGAGCTTGGCTCCAAGGACTTTAAGAGAGAAAAAGCCAATAATGTGCTTTAACCAATATCTAGTGTGTCTCTTGTGAATCAGGTTAAGTGAAGGAGGAACTCTTATTGAGATGCTGGAAGGTGTTTTAACTTCAACCCACCCTCCAAGGTGCAGGTGGTGGAACAGGAGTGAAAAGGGAAAGCGTAAATCAAAAAATGTGTGGACACACTGTCTTATACACACCTATTATACTTCTTCATCAAAATAAAATATATGAAATTCACAGGATTAACGGATGATAATTTTAGTAATAAAACAGATTTATTGGGTACAAAAGCAAAATACTGCGGATTCTGGAAATCTGAAGTGAAAACTGAATATGCTCAAAAGATCATCAGCTTGACAACACTAATGTTGTTCCTTCCTCCACAGATGCTGCCTGACCTGAATATTTCCAGCATTTTCCGTTTTTATTTCAGATTTCTTGAGTGATGGATTTTACCTCAAAAGCCATAATCCCTCTTAAGCTTTTTGAATTAAAAAAGGAAGTTCCTTTAAAGTGAAAAAACACAAAGGAAAGGTTTTTTCTTCTCCTCCAAAATAAATATTTCGGGTGGTGGTTTCAGTGGTTCAGTCTGCTTATGATTTTTTTCAAACACATTAAGGGGAAATTTTATTTCACACAAACACAAAAAGGAAATTAATGCATTACGGATATGAAACCAACAGATGTCACAGCAAAACGCAATAACTAGAAGAACTAGCAACACCTGGGAGCTGCAACCACCAAGATGGGAAACAACCACAGCCATTCAGACATATTCAGGTTTTTAAAAAAACATTTTCTTCCTTTGCTAAGTCAACATTTCAAGATGCTCACTCACCATCAAGAATAATGGAAACCACATAACAGGGAAAAAACACAATAGGATAATTGAAAGTCCACCAGCAGACCAGCAGGAGGAGTATCCTTATATAACCTGAAAGTAACATAGGCGAGATTTAGTTAATGTTTGCCTCAAATTCACACACACCCACACACACACACACACACACACACAAACAGACGATTTTTTCCCTTCACTTACAGAAATTAGTTAAAACTTACTCAGCTTTTAGAATAAGATAAAGCAAAATATATATTACTTGAACAATTATTAAAGTTTGTTTCGGAAGAGGATAATTAAAATTTATCTCCTTCAAACGGAAGGTAATTTTCCGTAAATTTTTTTAACCTATCTTTCCTTTAAAGATCTCTAAATGAGAAGCAGTACCATGATGCTTGTGCTTTTGTTCTAGAACAGCATAAGTGAGTTGTAGGTTAAAGATACCTCCATATTACCATAACCTCCATGGAACATGTCACCTGTTGTACTGCTCATTTACCACAGTCACCATTCATACTGTTTTTCAGGCAATATTGCAATTTAGCACAACTATAGTGCTGAATCACTGGCAGGTTTGCATAGTACACTCATACACATGGGAACCAGACTGAAACTGCCTAACTCATTTCAATTGGAATCCTTAAAGTTAGCAGAATGAGAAGACTTTTACCTATCAATCTGAACTGCATTTAAAAGTAGGTCTCAGAAATAATCTAACCAACCACATTGTTTAGTTCCTTTTCACAGTATTATTTACAAAAAAGTAGGGAATTAATTCTACAATCTAGTCAGTTTCATCTTCTTGCACCCCTTCCCAGATCAGCTCATGGAAATAAGATAAGCAGACTGTAGAGTCTGTATGTCACTGCATCGTGCCATAATAACAGCTTTGATATTATGTTTACTCCTGCACCTTGGAAAAAAGAACAAAACAAAATAAAATTAATCGTATTTGGAAACATCTCATAATATCTTTAACTCAAACAGTTACAGTTCAAACAGCAAAAGAGCAAAACATTTTGAAGGATTGCTGCATTCTTAATCTGAGCTCTGTTAATTAATATCGAGATGCTACTGGAGTACAGAATGAGAAAGAATCAAAAGGAAGTTAATTTACATATGTGTATGTATATGTATATAGAATTTAGTCATTTTCTTGATGTAAATCACATGGAAAATAACATTGTGTCTTGTGAGGTCCTAAATCATAAGTTAAAGGTACTGAAAGATCAGATGAAATTGCTGCTGCCAACACTTAAAACATTTCCTGCTCTCTAAAGAAGACAATGTTTGAATTACGCTGATTTTTTTGTTTCTATCTCATTATCTTCCATATATTTGATTAAAACATTGAAACACTTGGCAAGAAACTATAAACGTAGCTACAATTAACCTGTAAAAGGGACAGAACACGCTGACACCAGAAATAGCGTGAACATGGTCTTTGAGTATTTCATGCTTTATTTCCCAGCTCCACAGGGGCTGCTGGCTACAGGATTTCCATAAATAAGGAGAACAAAGGCAATTTTTAAAGCTCTGTGGAGAAAAACTTACATTTATATGGCACCTTTCACGACCACTGGGCATCCTAAGCACATTTCAGCCAATGAAATACATTTCAAAAGTGATTAAAGTTCAAAAGTAAGAAACCTGGCACCCAATTTGTGCACAGCATGCTCCTACAAATAACAATGCCATCATGACCGGATAATCTGTTCTTGTGATTTTGATGAGGGATAAACCAGGGCAAGAGGGATAACTCCCCTGCCCCATGGGATCATTTTCATCCACCTGAGAGAGTAGATGACACCTCTAGCAGTGCAGCCTTGAGTTTTATGCTCAAGTGGGATTCAGACCCACAACTTTCTACTTTGGTTGTGTCGGCAGCGCAGACGAACATCCATATTCCACCAATGTTTATGAATGTGGTTAACAATGTGGTAATGACCAGAAAATTTGATTTTGTGATGTTGATTGAGGGATAGATATTGGCCAGGGCACTAGGGAGAACTTCCATTCTCTTCTTTCAAATAGTGCCATGCAATCTTTTACATCAAGCACAGCATGTAGATGGAACCTGGGTTTAACGCCTCATCCGAATGATGGGAGCTCCCTCCAACAGTGCAAAGCTCCCTCACTGGAGTGTCAGCATCGATTTTATGTGCTGAAGCCCTGGAGTGGGACTTGAACCCAGATCCTTGTGATTCAGAAGTAAGTGTGCTACCAACTGAGCACAACTGACACGGACGAGGGTTAACAATTTATTGGTTGTGCCATAGGTAAGTGCTTAATAAATAGCATAAATGGTACATTAAACACAGTATGGAAAGATACATCATCTTGTCTGCAAGTCCTGCCTCCTGCTCCTATCCCTATTCCCACCAAACTACTGACCACCCAGTTGTTCTTCCTGTCTTTAATGTTAGCTGATATAGTTAATGATTCCTTCTTCAGTTACTGTAGCCCCATCTATAGAAATCTGTCTTCATTACGCCTCTTCAAAACAAAACTAACTCTCAAACCCTTCCTTTGCCCTTGCAACCTACTGCCACATCTTCAATCTCCCATTCCTAAGTACAGCCTTTGAAGTTATTGACATCTCAATGCTGCTGCCATAACACCCTGGACCTCAGCACTTGCCCTATCATACTCTGCAGCAGAGCACTGTGCACCAGTCTGGCACAGGTCATCTCACACACACACCTTGTTTTCACTCAACTGAGTGCGACAATGGGCATCACAACTGGAACTCTCTGCTCAACACTCCTCACCTGGCTTTCTGTCCTTGCAAACATCACTCCTCTACACATCCACTGACTGATGAAAACCCACCAGCTGGTTGAAACCATCTGTGCTGCATCTCAGTTACCACTCCATGATGACCTGTATAAGCCACCTCATATGGTGCACCCTTCATGAGCAAGATCTGCCAGTAGACATTCTTTGGATCAAGGAGTGGGAAATGTGGGAAGTCGATAACAAGTTCCTTGTGATAAGCCCCGTTTGTCAAATAGCATACTTTGAACTACCCGGCGAGAGTGGTCCTAGCTAAACAGGTTCAGGACAGGCCAGGGTCTTTGTCCAGCCAACCTCCACAGCTGGGGCCTCAGTATGAACCCCTTTATGCACTATGGAAAGGCACAAACGATGCTGCACATTATCAACTAAGTGGCAGACTAATTACTTTAAACTCAGCAAATGAGGCTATCACTTGGTTTCGGGGGTTTGCATTCACTAAATAAATAAATGATTGTCAGCTCCTGAATCCGGACCCATATTTCCTGCAACTCCTTCCTGCACCAATACCTCTGGTGTCCTCCAAGGATCGATCCTTGGCCCCCACCTAATCCTCATCTCCATGCTGCTCCTCAGTGACATCATCCAAAAATAAGTCCGTTCACACATGTACACTGACGAGACCCAGCAGCTTCATCTCACCACTTCTCTCAACTCTTCCACTATGTCTAAACTGTCAGACTGTTTGATTGACATGCAGTAATGGATGAGCAGAAATTCCTCCAATTAAATATTTGGGACTAAAGCCTTTGTTTTCTGCTCTATGTTTGCCCCATTCTTATTTCTCATCAAAGTACTTACTATACTTGGTGACAACATCCAAAAAACATCAGGTTCGCTCATGTCCCTGATCACAGCCAGCTGCTTCTCACCACCACCTCTCCCAATCCCTCCACTCTCTCAGATTTGTCACAGATTGTCAGACACCCACTACTCATTAAGCAGAAATTTCCTCCAACTAAATATTGACATAACAGAAGTCACTGTCTTTGGTCCACACCACAAGCTTAATTCCCCAAGCCACCAACTCCAACCCTCTCCCTGGCAAACATCTGGTGCCGAGCCAGGTTGCATGCAACCATTCTGTAGTCTTGACTCCAAGATGAGCTTCCAACATGTCCACTCCATCACTTAGACTTCCTACTTCTACCTTGGTAACATCACCCCACTCCATCCCTCAACTCGTCTGCTGCCAAAACCCTCATCCATGTGTTTGTTAACCCTAGACTGGACAATGCCAATTTTCCTCTGGCCAGCCTCCCATTTTACACCCTATATAAACTTGAGCTCATCCAAATAGCATTGCATCCTAATTCGTACCAAGTCCCATTCACCCTGTGGTCCCTGGCCTGTATTGGCTCTGGTTTGGCAATGCCTTTTTTCATATTTGTTTTCAAATCTCTTCATAGCCTCACTCTTCCCCATCTCTTCAACCTCTTCCAGCCTTACAATCTTTCAAGATCTTTGCATTCCTCCAATTCTGGCCTGTTGCACATCTCCAATTTTAACCGTTCTACCATTGCCTTCAGCTATTTTGTCCCCAAACTCTGGAATTCCCTCCCTGAACTTCTCCACCTCTCTGAGTTGCTATCCTGTAAGAAGCTCCTTAATACCTACGTCTGTGATCAAGCTGATGGTCAACGGTTCTAATATCTCATATAGTTCACTGTCAAATTTTGTTTATTAATGCTCTTGTGAAATGCCTTGGGGGGGTTTTACTATGTTAAAGGTGCCATATAAATGCAAGCTTTTGTTGCTAAGTGTATTTGTTTTATTTTGTCAGTTATGGAGTTCATGATTAAATCAAAATTCTAATTGTGGAGCTGCAGAAGTTTCAACCAAAAGGAGGAAATGATACTGAAAGTTTGAAACATTTTTCTGTAAGTTCCTACACCAACTGCCCACTTAACATTCTCCTTAACAGTCTCTTTCCTACTTAAACTACCTAAAACTGCTAAGAGGGAAAAGAGAAGTGACACAAAAAGAGAAGATTAAACAAGAACTTACCTGTTCGATGTTTGATCTGAATTTTATGAGGTAGGTGGAGCAGCCAGTCTTAAAAGTGAGGGCAAAGCTTATGAACTCTCAGTGTCAACTACTGAAATTCCCTTTTGTATTTAGCCATGAAGAGTGGCATATAGATTCAGTAACAGAAAATATGTGAAAACATATAGCCTGTTATGTAGCTCAATACCATTCTCTGTCAACTTAAAGTTGTATGAAAAAGTCATGGGATGAGGTGGAGGATGCAGGGTTGGGTTAACAAGGGACAAGTCATTTTTGGGTCATCACCAAGCACCAATTCATGACCAGTTCCAACATATGAAATCCCAACCATCTTGCCCAACCTTTGACAGCATTACCACAGCCAAGTAGCTCACCATCAATATCCTGATGGTAACTATTGACCAGAAGCGAAATGGATCAGTCATATCGATGTAGTTGCAACAACAAAGTGAAGCTGGATATTCTGTAAAACTGACTCAATTCCTACTCCTTCAAAGCCTCTCCATCATTCAAAATACTTGAATCAGAAGTGTGATGGAGTACTCACCACTCACTTGAATGTGTGGAACCACAACAAAACACAAAAAAACTCAGCGCCATCCAGAACAAAGTTCTTCACTGGACCAGAGTTCTTCACTGGGTCAGTACCCCTGCCACTGAATGTAAACTTGATTTCTATCTTTAGGATCGTAGAATGATACAGCACAGGAGACCAATTGGCTCATCATATTTGTGTCATTTGAGGAAGTTATTCAATTAGTAAAAAAGCAAGACCCCTCGGGTTGTAATCTCTGGATTACTCCCAGTACCGCATGCTAGCGAGCTCAGAAATAGGAGAATAGCACAGATGAATACATGGCTTAAGAATTGGTGCAGGAGGGAGGGTTTTAGATTCCTGGATCACTGGGACCATTTCTGTGGAAGGTGGGACCTGTACAAGCGGGACGGTCTACATCTGAACCAGAGCGGGACTAACATCCTTGTGGGCAGGTTTGCTAGTGCTGTTGGGAGGAGTTTAAACTAATTCAGCAGAGGGAGGGGACACACAATGCTAGCAGAATAGGGACAAATCATAATACAGTAAAACATTTATGTCAGAGGGAGTACAGCTGCATTAAGTTTTAAGGCAAGGCTGGATGGCCTCTACTTTAATGCCAGGAGTATTACTGGTAAAATGGATGAGTTACGGGTGTGGATTCACGCGTGGAATTGTGATATTTTAGTCCTCACTGAGATGTGGTTGAGGGAGGGGCAGGAGGGCAGATCAACATTCTGGGATATAGAATCTTCAGGTGAACAGGGGAGGGAGTAAAAGAGGAGGAGGCATTGCATTATTAGTTAAGGAGTCAGTTACTGCAGTAAGGAGAGATGATATCTTGGAGGGGGCATTGAATGAAGCTTTGTGGGTAGAGTTTAGGAATAAAAAAGGGGCAGCCACATTGTTAGGTGTTTATTATAGACCCCCAGATAGTCAGCGGGAAATTGAGGAGCAAATATGTGCACAATTTGTGGAAGTGTGTAAAAAGAATAACAATAGGGTAATTATATTAGGTGATTTCAACTTTCCCAACATTAATTGGGATAGACACATAGTGTTAAGGGCTTGGATGGAGTGGATTTCTTGAAATGTGTACAGGAGAACCTTTTAAGTCAATATGTAGAGGATCCAACAAGGGGCGGTGTGTTGCTGGACCTAATTCTGGGGAATGAAGCCGTACAGGTGGTAGTGGGTGAGCATTTTAGTGATAGCGACCACAACATGGTACAGTTTAAGTTTGTTATGGACAAAGAAATAGACAAGTTGCAAAAAAATGTTTTAGATTGGGGGAGAATGGATTTTAGTAAAATAAGGCAGGATCTGGCCAAGGTAGACTGGGAACAGCTACTTGTGGGGAAATCTACAGAGGGGCAGTGCGGGGTGTTCAAAAAGAAAATGGGGAGGGTACAGGCTCAACATGTTCCCTCTGGGGTGATAGGAAGGAGTAACAAGCCCAGAGAACCATGAATGACCAGAGATATTCAGGTTACGATGAGAAGGAAAAGAGAGGCTTTTAGCAGGTACAAGGGAAGCAAATCAGCAGATGCATTAGTGGAGTACAGACAGTGCAAGGTGGAGCTTAAGAAAGCAATTAGGAGAGCAAAGAGGGGATATGAGAAAGCTCTGGCTGGTAAAAGTAGGGAAAATCCCAAGATATTCTATAAGTATATCAATGGGAAGAGGATAACCAGGGAAAGAGTAGGGCCCATTAGGGACCAAGGGGGCAATCTATGGGTGGAGCCAGAGGACATCGCTAGAGTGTTGAATGAATACTTCACGACCGTCTTCACCCAAGAGAATGAGGATGAAGGTATCAAACTCGGGGACAGAGACTGCGAGGTTCTTGAGCAAATTGATGTAGGGAGTGACAAGGTATTGGAGGTGTTGGCAGGCTTAAAAGTGGACAAATCTCTAGGTCTGGATGATTTGTGTCCCAGACTGCTGAGGGAGGCAAGGGAGGAGATCGCAGGGTCTCTGACCCAAATTTTTAATCCTTCGCTGGCCACGGGGGAGGTGCTAGAGGACTGGGGAACAGATAATGTGGTTCCGCTATTTAAGAAAGGTGGTAGAGAGAAGCCAGGGAACTACAGGCCAGTGAGTCTCACGCCAGTGGTAGGGAAACTACTGGAGAAATTTCTTAAGGAGAGAATCCATCTCCACTTGGAGAGGCAAGGTTTGATCAGGGATAGTCAGCATGGCTTTGTCAGAGGGAGGTCATGCCTAACAAATGTGATTGAATGTTTTGAGGAGGTGACCAGGTGTGTAGATGAGGGTGGTGCAGTTGATGCAGTTTATATGGATTTCAGCAAAGCCTTTGACAAGGTCCCACATGGGAGACTTATAAAGAAGCCAAATGCACATGGGATACAGGGCAATTTGATAAGGTGGATTCAAAATTGGCTTAGTTGTAGGAGGCAGAGGGTGATGACAGAAGGATGCTTTAGTGACTGGAAGCCAGTGTCCAGTGGCAAACCACAGGGATCTGTGCTCGGTCCCATATTATTTGTCATTTATATAAACAACATAGATGACTATGTGGGGGGTAGGATTAGTAAGTTTGCAGATGACACAAAGATTGGCCGGGTGATTAACAGTGAGGTTGAGTGCCTTGGGCTACAGGAAGATATAGATGGGATGGTCAAATGGACAGATAAGTGGCAGATGGAATTTAACCCTGAAAAGTGTGAGGTGATACACTTTGGAAGGAGTAATTTGACAAGGAAGTATTCAATGAACGGCATGACACTAGGAAGTTCTGAGGAACAAAGGGACCTTTGCGTATGTGTCCATAGATCTCTGAAGGCGGAGGGTCATGTTAGTGGGGTGGTGAAAAAGGCATGTGGGACACTTGCCTTTATCAATCGAGGCAGAGATTACAAAAGTAGGTAGGTCATGTTGGAGTTGTATGGAACCTTGGTGAGGCCACAGCTGGAGTACTGTGTGCAGTTCTGGTCACCACATTATAGGAAGGATGTGATTGCACTGGAGGGGGTGCAGAGGAGATTCATCAGGATGTTGCCTGAGATGAAACATTTAAGTTATGAAGAGAGGTTGGACAGATTGGGTTGTTTTCGTTGGAGCAGAGAAGACTGAGGGGCGACCTGATCGAGGTGTACAAGATTATGAGGGGCATAGACAGGGTGGATAGGGAGCAGTTGTTCCCCTTAGTTGAAGGTCAGTCACAAGTGGGCATAAGTTCAAGGTTTAGGGGGGATTTGAGGAAAAGCTTCTTTACCCAGAGGGTGGTGCCGGTCTGGAATGCGCTGCCTGGGAGGGTGGTGGAGGCGGGTTGCCTCACATCCTTTAAAAAGTACCTGGATGAGCACTTGGCACATCATAACATTCAAGGCTATGGGCCAAGTGCTGGTAAATGGGATTAGGTAGGTAGGTCAGGTGTTTCTCACGTGTCGGTGCAGACCCGATGGGCCAAAGGGCCTCTTCTGCACTGTGATTCTGTGATAGTACCATCTATAAGATCATAAGACATAGGAGCAGAAATCAGGCCATTCGGCCCATCGAGTCTTTTCTGCCATTCAATCATGGCTGATGAATTTCTCAACCCCATTCTCCCACCTTCTCCCCATAACCTTTGATCCCCTTACCAATCAAGAACCTATCTATCTCGGTCTTAAATACACTCAATGACCTGGCCTCCACAGCCTTCTGTGGCAACGAATTCCATAGATTCACCGCTCTCTGGCTAAAGAAGTTTCTCCTCATCTCCTGCTCTTTCCCCACAGCCCTGTAAATGTTCTCCCATCGCATGGCTATCTAAATTGAATCAGCTTCCATCGGCCTGTGAGTCAGTGAATTCCAAACCATAAAAGCTCATTCTGTAATTTTTTTGCCTTCAAGTTATTTTTGGTTCTTTTGCCAATTATCTTAAATCTATGTCCTCTTTTAATCTTTAGAAAAAGCTTCTCCTTATTTATTCAATCAAAACTCTTCTTGGCTTTGAACACCTCTATCAAATTAACCTTCTCTGTTCTAAAGGAGAGCAAACCCAGCTTCTCTACTTTCTTCACAAACTGAGTTTTTTTTTTAAATCACTGGTATCATTCTAGTAAATCTCCTCTGTACCCTTTCTAAAGTGTGATGCACAGAATTGGCCACAATATTCCAGTTCTGTCTGAACTAGTGCTTATTTAATCTCAGCACACCTGCCTGCAGTAAATACTAACCACAGGCTGTACTGTAATAACACAATAAGATTGTTTCACTGCACTGACCAACCCTGTGATCTCCACCACTGAGCAGGCCATCAATGTCATGGCAATACCATTGTTTGCAAGTTGTCCTTTAAGTCATACACCATCCTGGCTGGAACATACGTCACTTCACTGGGTAAAATTATTGGAATTGGACACCTATCATCATTGGGGAAAACATCATCACCCCGACGATTGCAAATGTTCAAAAGGCTAGCCCCTCATATTCTCAGGACAATTCAGGCTGGGAAATACTTTAAATGCAACTTTGTCAGCATTAGTCATATATCAGGATAAGTAAAAACAGAATACTGTATGGAATATGAAATGCGGAAACTGGAGGAACAACACCTCATCTTCCGACTAGGCACTTTACAGCCTTCCGGACTGAATATTGAATTCAACAACTTTAGATCTTGAACTCCCTCCTCCATCCCCACCCCCTTTCCGTTTCTTCCCCCTTCCTTTTGTTTTTTCCAATAATTTATATAGATTTTTCTTTTCCCACCTATTTCCATTATTTTTAAATCTATATCTTTTATGCCCTGTTAGCCTTTCCACCCCACCCCCACTAGAGCTGTACCTTGTGTGTCCTACCATCCATTCTTAATTAGCACATTCGTTTAGATAATATCACCACCTTCAACACTTCTTTGTTCTTTTGTCTGTGACATCTTTTGATTATCTGCTCCTATCACTGCTTGCTTGTCCCTACAACCACACCTCTCCCCACTTCTCTCCCCCCACCACCCCCCACCACCCCCCCAACCTTAAACCAGCTTATATTTCACCCCTCTCCTTAGATTCACTCAGTTCTGTTGAAGGGTCATGAGGACTCGAAACGTCAACTCTTTTCTTCTCCGCCGATGCTGTCAGACCTCCTGAGTTTTTCCGGGTAATTCTGTTTTTGTTTTGGATTTCCAGCATCCGCAGTTTTTTGTTTTTATGCTGTATGGAATATGGTGGTTCCCAAGTTGCTTGGACCATGGGCATAAAATGATATGAAAGGTTTAATAATGTAGTTTATAAAGTTACAGAAACACTGTAATTTTACAGGGCGAAGACAGAACAAAGCGAAACACGACAGAATCTTTCTTTATGAAGTTAAATGGATGGAGGAGAATCCAATAAACCTCTTGCATTTATACAGTGCCAGTGTTTTTAATCACAGAATTGTTACAGTGCAGAAGAAGACTATTCGGTCCATCATGTCTGCACCGGCTATCCGAATGAGCAATTCACTTAGTGCCATTCTCCCATCTTCTCAGTGTAACCCTGCAAATTCCTCTTCAAATAAATGTCTAATTCCATTTTGAATGCTTTGATTGAACTTGCCTCTACCACACTCTCAGGCTGTGTTTTCTAGGCCTTAACCAATCGTTGCGTGAAAAAGTTTTTTTCATATCGCTTTTGCTTCTTTTGCCAATTATTTTAAACCTGTGCCCACACATTCTCAATCCTTTCACAAGTGGGAACAGTTTCTCCCAGGCCCTTCATGATTTTCATTACCTCTATCATGTAATAAAACATCACAAGACACTTACAGGAGTTTACAAAACAAAATAAGACACAAAGCCACATTGGGAGATATTAGGCCAAGTGACCAACAATTTGGTCAAAGAGTTTTAGGGAGTGTCTTAAAAGAGGGAAGTGAGGTGGACGGAGCTTATTCCAGACCTTGGAGCCTAGGCAACTTTTTAAAAAATTTGTTCATGGGATGTGGGCGTCACTGGCTAGGCCAGCATTTATTGCCTTTATTCAGAGTGCATTTTTTTCACAAGAGTCAACCACATTGTTGTGGGTCTGGAGTCACGTGTAGACCAGACCAGGTAAAGAGAGCAGGTTTCCTTCCCTAAAGGTGATTAGTGAACCAGGTAGGTTTTTACAACAATCACCAATGGTTTCATGGTCATCATCAGACTTTTAATTCCAGATATTTATTCAATTCAAATTCCATCATCTGCCATGGGGGGATTTGAACCCAGCTCCCCAGAGCATTAATCTGAATCTCTGGATTACCAGTTCAGTGACAATATCACTAGGCCTCCCCTAAAATCAGGTATGGCATCAGAAGCAGAATTAGAAGAGCACAGGTACCATAGAAGGTCAAGGGGCTAGAGGAGATGAAAGAGATAGGGAGGGTTGATGCCATAGAAAGATTTGAAAACGAGAATGAGAATTTTAAAGTCAAGATGCTGTTTGACTGGGAATCAATTAGGTCAGCAAGCACAGGGGAGATAGGGAACAGGATTTTCTACAAATTAAGGCACGGAGGGCAGAGTTTTAGATGATCTCAAGTTTACAGAGGGTAGAATGTGGGAAGCTAACCAGGTGCGTTGGAACACTCAAATCTAGAGGTAACGAGGCAAGAAATGTCAATGTCTTATTAATTATATTGTTAGGTTTAATGGCAATTACATTGTTAAACAGGTGATGGGTATTCATACACCAATAAATGGGATAGCCGGGACACTGGTCTGTTGGAGTAGCGTTGACTGTGAACTAAGTCAATAAATTCTCTCCAGCAAAGAAAGCGGATGTCTTAGTTTTAAGTTCACCAACTAGTGTGGATCCACCTAACAAGAATGAAGGTTTTAGCAGCAGATGAGCTGAGACAGGAATGAAGGCAGGCAATGTTATGGAGGTTAAATAGGCGGTCTTAGGTGATGGCACGAATATGAGGTCAGAAGCTCATCCCAGGGTTGAATGTGACACCAAGGTTGAGAATAGACTGGTTGAATCTCAGACTGTTTTCAGAGAGAGGGATGGAATCATTAGCCAGGAAACAGAAGGTTGAAGTGGGGACCGAAATAGGAGGGGGGCAAGGTTGTATCCTTGGGGGGACATCAGAGGTAATGGTGTGAGAGCAGGAAGAAAAGCCATCGTAAGTGATTCTCTGGATATGATTAGATAGATATGAAATACCGGGTAAGAGCAGTCCCACCACTGGATGGCAGGAGGATAGTGTGGTCAACCATTTCAAACACTGCAGGCACGTCCAGAAAAACAAGGAGTTTACATTTGCCACAAGACAACGTATATGGCTTTGATAAGAGCTGCTCCAGTACTGTGGCAGGGATGGCAATCTTATTGGAGAGATTCAAACAAGGAGTTCCAAAGATAGGAAAGGATTTAAGAGATGAAAACATCTTTGGGCTTTGGAGAGAAAAGGGAGTTTTGAGTTGGGGTGGAAGTTTGCATGGACATGGAGGTCAAGGGGTTTTTTCCAGGAGAGGGTGATAATGACAGGTTTAAAAGGAGAGAAAGGTAACACCTAAAGAGAGTGAACCTTTTATACTAACATGGCGACCAAGAGGGCGATCAGCAGTTTAGTAGGAAACATACATTTTGCCTTCACCTCCTTTCTCCTAAACATACAATTGTAGAGCTCTAATGGTAGCTTTTCAGGTACTGCAACATCTGTTGTTGAATCGGCAACACAAGCCAGAAGGTCTCAGATTCAATCTCCGGGTTTTTTTTTCAGCCAGGAGACAAACTAAGGGAAAGTAGGAAGTGGAAACTTGGCTGGGATCGCAGAGCAGAAAAGTGTATGCGTTTTAATGTTGAGCTCAGCTTTAATGCACAACAGTCCATCATCATTAACTGTCATCTCTGCCCACAAATTTTAATTTCTACTTGCGTTTAATGTTTCCAAACTTGCTTTCCTTTTTATTCGATATCTTCTGTTATCAGGTAGTTCCTGCTTAACCAAATGCTACCTAATAATGACCAAGCAATTCTAAGGGTGCTTTGAACAAAAGGGTGCTTTCAATAAAAGAGAATCCAATATGCTTATGCATATTTTATCATGTATTTGCATGATAGCAGAAATGTTGCACAAACTTTCAAACTGTTACCTTAATATTCTTCTCCTCATCCAATTTCGTGCATTTGCAAGCTTAAAAAACCTTTTGTTTTAAGCCCCAAGCTCATCTCCTGAACCTTAACTCTGCAAGCAACAGCAACACTTTAATATATCGGCGAGGCAAGTCATTCCTCAGAAATATAGGCCAAGAAAAAGGTGTTATTCCAAGTATGTTGACATTTTCTGATATAACGGCTATCTGTTAAGTAGCACATTAGTAAAGCACATGCCTGCATTTCTAAGGGCATTTCAGGACGGAGTGAAAGATTTCAAAATCCAAGCAACAAACCTGCAAAAAGGTGCAGGCGGCACATACAATTACACAAGATATAAATAACCTCTCCTGCCCCGGAAAGGGTGCATCAATCATATGCTTCAAACCAGATCCAGAACTCACCGTGCATCACCTCCCCACATAAGTCAAAACCTCTTATAAAATCCGGAAAAGCCACTTACCGATAATGTTAGGCACATAAAGTAAGATTTTCAAACCCATCTTGTAGATTTGTGCACCACGAAAGGGAACATTAACATGTATTGTTTCGGATGGTAATCTCCAGCGGCTTTAATCACCTGACCATTTATTCACTTAGCGGCAAATCACTGATATCTGCCGCTAATCGTCAGCAATTCCTTCCTAAACAAAAAAGCATTAGAGTGTCACTGTCCGTCTCACGCTTCACCGCAATATTGTAAGAACAAATGAACATGCAGCCTGTTGGCAGGACGGTGATCAAAGGCCCCTCACCAAAAAAAAACACCCCAAGTGAGTTCACAACGGTTCAGTCCATCTTTAGTTATTGTGACCGCAATTTGTTAATTTAATTCCCAGGAGGAGGAGCCGTGATCTCATATTTCTTCCTGGCTGTTGCTGGCCAGAACCGTCACTTCCTCTGTCTGGAAGATTCACTGGTAGCTGTGCATTGCCACTATGTGTGTTCATAAAGTAACAACTTTCTTGTCGTTTCAACACAATATAGCCGTTTTCTGTGGTTTCTTTGAAGATTTTTGATTTGCTGTTCGCATGTTCTTCAGTTATAAATATCAACTGCAGAATTAAAATACTCGTAAGAACAAATAATTGGATGGATTGCACACTTCGCCTCGTGTTTCTAATTTGGCAAGGGGGCAAAGTGTATTTCAAGAGTCTGAAGACATGGCAAAGATTGTTCTTAGCACTGTTGCCTCTGGTGGATAAATCCGAAACCAGACCATGTCATCTGGTGTTGAAGTGTTTGACATTTTTTTCCCCAGATCATTTTGTGGGCTTGATTGTGAGAAATTACACACAGAAAGTTGAAGGATTAGTTTTGCAATTTGATAGCCTTACTGTTGACCTGCGGTCCTTTGAGTACAGTTTTCCTATCTTCAGCACAGGATCAGAAAATTATCCCTTATATTTATGTAAAATCTTTGTATCGGGCGGGGTTGGGGGAGGGGGCGGTGGGGTGGGGTGGGCGGGGATCTAAGTGTTTTGCCTTAGTGAGTCACTAAGGTACAGGTCATGGAGCCTTGGGTTTATATTTTAAGCTGCAGATAATAAGATGTAGGTATTAATTTAAGATTTATCCACCACTGAAGCAAAAATGTTAAGAACAATGCTTATCATATTAAATATGTAAAGTAACAAATGAGTGACAGTCAACTATAGCACAGAAGAAAGCCATTTGGCCCATTGAGTTCATGCCAGCTCTGACAGAGCAATCCAGTCAGTGTCACTGCCCCGTTCGGTCCCCGTATCCCAACTAGTTTATTTCCTTCAGGTGCCCATCCAATTCCCTTTTAAACTTTGAACCGATTGTTTCTGCTTCCACCGCTCTGGTGGGCAGAAAGTTCCAAGTCATTACCGCAAAAATGGAACAGTTTTCTCATTGGTTCAACTAAGCAGCTGAAGAACGCTATTTCACTTAATTCAAAATTAACGAAAATCCTGCAGAAGCTAAACCAAGTCAAACCAAGTCAAACAGAGCCAAACAGAACCTGGCAAACCAAACAGAGACAAACAGAGCCAAGCAGAGCCAAACAGAGACAAAGAGAGTGTGGGAGAGCCAAACAGAGCCTAGCTGAGCCAAAGAGAGCCTGACAGAGCCATACAGAGCCAAACAGAGGCTACAGGGCTGGCACAGCCAAACAGAGCCAAACAGACCCAATCAGTGCCAAACAGAGCCAATTGGAGCCAAATAGAGCCAAAGATAGCCAAACAGAGGTAAACAAAGCCAAACATAGTGAAACAGAGGCTGGAAGAGCCAAACAGAGCCTGGTAGGGCCAAACAGAGCCGAAAAGGGCCAAACAGAGCCAAGCAAAGCCTGGCAGAGCCAAACAGAGCCAAAAAGAGCCTGGCAGAGCCAAACAGAGCCTTGCAGAGCCAAACGTAGCTAAACAGAACCAAACAGAGCCCAGCAGAGCCAAGCAGAGCTAAACAGTCCTAAACAGAGCCCAGCAGAGCCAAACAGAGCTTGGCAGAGCCAAACAGAGCCAGACTGAGCCTGGCAGGGCCAAACAGAGCCTGGCAGAGCCAAACAGAACCTGGCAGAGCCAAACAGCCAAACAGAGCCTGGCAGAGACAAACAGAGCCTCGCAGAGCCAAATAAAGACTGGCAGAGCCTAACAGAGCCAAACAGAGTGAAACAGAGCCCGGCAGAACCAAACAGAGCCTGTCGGAGCTAAAGAGAGCCTGGAAGAGCCAATAAGACCCAAGCAGAGCCTGATAGAGACAAACAGTTCCAAACAGTGCCAAACAGATCCAAGCAGTGGCAAACAGACCCTGGCAGAGCCAGACAAAGCCTGACAGATCCAAACAGAGAGAAACAGAGCCTAACAGATCCTGGCAGTGCAAACCAGATCCTGGCATGGTGAAAGGGAGCCAAACTGAGCCGAACAGAGGAATACAGAGCCAAACAGAGCCAAATGGAGCCTCACAGAGCCAAACAGAGCCTTGCAGAGCGAAACAGAGCCAAACAGAGCCTTGCAGAGCCGAATAGAGCCAAACATAGCGAAACAGAGCCTAATAAAGCCAAACAGAGCAAAACAGAGCGTGGCAGATCCAAACAGAGCCTGTCAGAGCCAAAAGGAGTCTGGAAGAGCCAAGCCGAGCCAAACAGAGCCAAACATAGCCTAGTAGATACAAAAAGATCCAAACAATCCCAAACCGAGCCAAACGGAGCCTCACAGAGCCATACACAGCCAAACAGAGACAAACAGTGTGCCTAACAGATCCTGGCATGGTCAATCAGAGCCTGTTTGGCTCTCTTTCGGTCTCTTTTGCCCTTCCATGTTGTTTGTCTCTGTTTGGTTCTCCTTGGCTCTGTTTGGTTCTGTTTGGCTGTGTATGGCTCTGCAGGGCTCTGTTTGGTTCTGCTTGCTTTTGCTTGGCTCTGTTTGGCATGTTAGGGTCTGTTTGTCTCTACCAGGCTCTGTTTGGCTCCCTTTGGCTGTGCCAGGCTTCTTTTGCTGCTGTTTAGCTCTGTTCATCTCTGCTAGGCTCTATTTGCCTCATCTTGGCTCTGTCTGGCTCTGCCAGGCTCCGTTTAGCTCTGATTGGTACTGTTTGGATCTGTTTAGCAATACCAGGTTCTGTTTAGCTCTGTTTATCTCTGCCAAGCTCCATGTGGTTCTGTTTGACTCTGTCTTGATATTTCTGGATCTGTTCAGCAATGTCATGTTCTGTTTGGCTCTGTTTGGCTTTGTTAGTCTCTCTTTGGCGCTGGAAGGCTCTGTCTGGCTCTGTTTAGCTCTGAATGGCTCTTCCAGGCTCTTTCTAGCTCTGCCAGGCTCTGTATGAGTCTGCCAGGCTCTGTTGCACACTGTTTGGCTCTGTTAGGCTCTGCCAGGCTCTGTTTGGTTCTGCTTGGCTCTGAATGGCTCATCCAGGATCTTTTAGGCTCTGCCAGGCTCTGAGTGGCTCTGTTTGGCTCTGCCAGGTTCTGTGTGGCTCTATTTGGCTCTTCCATGCTCTGTCTTACTCTGTTTGTCTCTTTTTGGCTCTGCCAGAATCTGTTTGGCTCCGTTTGTCCCTGTCAAGCTCTGTTTTCTGCTGCCAGAGCCTGTATGGATCTGCCATGTTCTTGTTGGCTCCGTTTGGCGCTGAATGGCTATTCCAGGCTCTGTTTGAATCTGCAAGGCTCTGCTTAGCTCTGTTTGACTCTGCCATGCTCTGTGTGGCTCTGTTTGGCTCTTTTTGGCTCTGCCAGGCCCTCTTTGGCTCTGCCAGAATCTGTTTGGCTCTTCTAGGCCCTCTTTGGCTCTGTCTGGTGCTGCCAGGGTCTGTAAGTCTCTGCCAGGCTGTTCCTGGCTCTGTTTGTTCTGCCAGGATCTGTTTGGCTCTGTTTGGCTGGGCCAGGCTTCTTTTGCTGTTGTTGGCTCTGCATGTCTCTGCCGGGCTCTATTTGCCTCATCCTGGCTCTGTATAGCTCTGTTTGGCTCTGCCAGGCTCCGTTTGGCTCTGCTTGGCCCAGATTAGTACTGTTTGGATCTGTTTAGCAATACCAGGCTCTGTTTGGCTCTGTTTATATCTGCCAAGCTCCATGTGGTTCTGTTTGACTCTGTTTTGTTCTTTTTGGATCTGTTCAGCAATGCCATGTTCTGTTTGGCTATGTTTGGTTCTATTTCGCCTAGTTAGTCTCTGCTTGGATCCATTTGGCTCTGTTTGGCTCTGAATGGCTCTTGCAGGCTCTTTTTGGCTCTGACAGGCTCTGTTTGGTTGTGTTTGGCTCTGTTTGGCTGTGTGTGGCTCTGTGAAGCTCTGTTTGGCACTGTTTGCCCCTGCTTGGCTCTGTTTGAAACTGTTTGGATGTTTTTATATCTACCAGGATCTGTTTGGCTCAGATTGGTTCTTCCAGGCTCTGTTTGGCTCTCCCAGGCTGTGTTTGGTCAGCTTGACTCCACCATGCTCTGTTTGGCTCTGCCAGGCTCATTCTGGCTCTGTATTGGCTCTGCCCAGCTCCCTTTCACACTGGAAGGCTCTGTTTGTCTCTGCCGGGCTCTGTTTAGAACTGTTTGGCTCTGCTTGGCTCTGCCCAGTTCTGTTTGGCTCTGTTTGTCTCTGCCTTTCTCTGCCTGTCTCTGCCAGTCTCTGTTTGGCTCTGTTTGGCTCTGTTTAGTTATGTTTGGCTCTGTTTGGTTCTAAAAGGTACTGATTGGCTCTGCCAGGATCTGTTTGACTCTGCCATGCTCTTCTTGGCTCTGTTTGGTGCTGCCACTCTCCGTTTGGCTCTGTTTGGCTCTGTAAGTCTCAGCCCGGCTGTTCTTGGCTCTGTTTGTTCTTCCAGGCTCTCCTAGGCTCTGTTTGGTTCTGCCAGCTCGATTTGGCTCGGTTTGGCTCGGGTTGGCTCTGTGTTGCTCTGCTTTGCTCTGTATGCTCTGTTAGGCTCTCTTTGACTCTATGTGGATCTGCTTGGCTCTATCGAGCTCTGTTGGGCACTGATTGGGTCTGTTTGGCTCTCCTTCGCTCTGCCATTTTCTGTTTGACTCTGTTTGGTTCTTTTTGGCTTTGTATGCCTCTGAATGACTCTTCCAGGCTCCTTTTGGCTCTGACAGTCTCTGTTTGGGTCTGCCAGCCTTTGTTGCACACTGGTTGGCTCTGTTAGGCTCTGCCAGGCTCTGTTTGGCTCTGTTTGACATTGTTTGGATCTTTTTGTATCTTCCAGGAACTGTTTGGCTCTGTTTGGCTCTGCTATGCTCTGTTTGAATCTGTTTGGCTCTTTTTGGCTCTGCCAGGCTCTTTTTGGCTGTTTGGTGCTGCCACTTTCTGTTTGGCTCTGTAAGGCTCAGCCAGGCTGTTCTTGGCTCTGTTTGTTCTGTCAGGCTCTCTTTGCCTCTGCCAGGCTCTGTTTGGTGCTGCCAGGATCTGTTTGGTGCTGCCAGGATCTGTTTGACTCTGCTATGCTCTAGTTGGATCTGTTTGGTGTTGCCACTCTCTGTTTGGCTCTGTTTGGTTCTGTAAGGCTCAGCCAGGCTGTTCTTGGCTCTGTTTGTTCTGCCAGGCTCTGTTTGGCTCTGCCAGACTTATTTTGCTGCTGATTTGCTCTGTCTGTCTCTGCCAGGCTCTCTTTGGCTCTGTTTGGCTCTGCCAGTATCGGTTTGGCTCGGTTTGGCTCTGTTTGCCAAGCTTGGCTCTGTTTGGCACTGTTAGGCTCTTTTTGAATCTACCTGGCTCTGTTTGGCTCGGTCAGGCTCTGTTTGGCACTGATTGGCTCTATTTGGCTCTCTTTTGCTCTCTTTGGTTCTGTTTCGCTCTGCCATGTTCTGTTTGACTCTGTTTGGCTCTGTTTGGCTCTGTTTGGTTCTGTTTGGCTCCGTATGCCTCTGCTAGGCTCTGTTTGGCATGTTAGGGTCTGCTTTTCTCTACTCGGCTCTGTTTGGCTCTGAATGGCTCTTTCAGGCTCCTTTTGGCTGTGCTAGGCTCTGTGTGGCTCTGCTTGGCTCTGCCAGGCTCTTTTTGGCTCTGTTTTTTTCTGTTTGGCTTGGTTTGGCTCCGTTTGGCCATGCCAGGCTCTGTTTTGCTTTGTCTGGCTCTGTGTTGCTTGTTTGGCTCTGTTTGTCTCTGCCAGGCACCTTTTGGCACTGTTTGGATCTGACAGGGTCTATGTGCCTCATATTGGCTGTGTATGGCTCTGTTAGGCTCTGCCAGTCTCTGTATAGCTCTGCTTGTTCTGCAAGGCACTGTTTGGCTCTGTTTCACTCTGTCAGGCTCTGTTTGGCTCTGTTTGGATAAGCGAGGGTCTGTTTGGCTCTGCTTGGCTCTGCCAGGCTTTTTTTGGCTCTGCATGGCTCAGTTTGCCTCTGCCAGGCTCCTTTTGGCTCTGTTTTGCTCTGCCAGGCTCCGTTTGGCTCTGTTTGGCTCTGTTACTTTTTGCTTGGCTCTGAGTGGCTCTGCCAGTCTCTGTTTGGCTCTGCTTCGGTCTGTTTTGTTCTGTTTGGCTCTGTTTTGTTCTGTATGGCTCTGTTTTGCTCTGTTTGGTTCTGTTTTGTTCTGTTTGGCTCTGTTTTGCTCTGCCATCCTCCATTTGGCTCTGTTTGGCTCTATTATTTTCTGCTTGGCTCTGTTTGGCTCTGCAAGGCTTTGTTTGGCTCTGTTAGGCTCTGTTTGGCTCTGTATGGGTCTCTTTCACTCTGATTGGCTCTCTTTGGCTCTGTCTGGCACTGCCAGCCTCTGTTAGAGCCATAGAACCCATAGAAAAGTTGTAGCAAAGAAGGAGGCCATTCGGCCCATCTTGTACATGCCAGCCCGAGAACATCCAGGTACCCTTTCCAATCCAACTTTCCTGCACCCGGCCCATAGCCCTGCAGCTTACAGCACTTAAGGTGCAGATCCAGGTTCTTTTTAAAAGAGTTTAGAGTTTATGTTTCTACCACCAACTTGGGCAGCAAATTCCAGAAGCCCACTACCCTCTGCATCGAAAAGCTCTTCCTCATGTCCCCCCTACACCTTCTGCAACTTATCTTGAATCTATGTCCCCTGGTTCTAGAATTCTCCACCAAGGGAAACAATTTTATCCTGTCCACTCAATCTATTCCCCTCATAATGTTGTACACCTCAATCAAGTCACCTCTCAGCCTTCTTTCTTCTAAGGAAAATAACCCCAACCTATCCAATCGCTCCTCATAGCTACTCTTTTCTAACCCTGGCAACATTCTTGTAAGCCTCCTCTGCACTCTCCCAATAGCTATTATGTCCTTCCTGTAATGTGTAGGCAAGAACTGCACACAGTACTCCAGTTGTGGCCTCACCACAGAGGCTGTTTGCCTCTGTTTGGATATGGCAGGCTCTGGTTGGTTGTGCCAGGCTCTCTTTGAATCTATTTGGCTCTGCCAGGCACCTTTTGGATCTGTTAGGCTCTGCCAGGCTCTGTTTTGCTCTGCCAGGCTCTGATTGACCCGGCCAAAATCTGTTAGTCTCTGCTCGACTTGGCGAAGCTCTACCTGGCTCTGCTTGGCCCTGTACGGCTATGTTTGTCTCTGCCAGTCTCCGTTTGGCTCTGTTTGGCTCTGTTTTAAGAGCATGGCAGAGTCAAACAGATCTTGGCAGCACCAGACAGAGCCTGGCAGAGCCAAAGAGAGCCTTGCAGAGCCAAACAGAGCCTTTGAGAGCCAAACAGAGCCAAACATAGCTAAACAGAGCAAAACAGAGACTGACAGAGATAGGCAGAGAAAAGCAGAGAAAGGCAGAGCCAAACAGAACAAGGCAGAGCCAGGCAGTTCCAAACAGTTCCAAACAGAGACACACAGCTCCCAGCAGAACCAGACAGAGCCTGCCAGTGTGAAAGAGAGCTGGGCAGAGCCAATACAGAGCCAGAATGAGCCTGGTAGAGCCACACAGAGCCTGGCAGAGCCAAACAGAAACTGGCAGAGCCAAACAGAGCCTGGCAGAGTCACGCAGAGCCAAAGGGAGCCTGGGAGAGCCAAACAAAGCCTATCTGAGCCAAAACGAGCCTGGAAGAGCTAATCTAAGGCAAACAGAGCCAGACAGATCCTGGTAGTTACAAAAAGATCCAAAAAGTGTCAAACAGAGCCAAGCACAAGCAAACAGAGCCAAACAGAGCTTCGCAGAGCCATACACAGCCAAACAGAAGCAAACAGAGCCAAAAAGAGTAAAACAGAGCAGGGCAGGGCAGAGTGAAACAGAGCCAAAGAGAGCGAAATAGAGCCAAACAGAGCCAATCAGCACCAAACAGATCCTGACACAGTTAAATAGAGTCAAAGAGAGCCTAACAGAGACAAACAGAGCCAATTACGGCCAAGCAGATCCAAACAGAGACTGACGGAGCCATAAAGATTCTGGCAGAGACAAATAGAGCCTGGCAGAGCCACAAAGAGCCAAACAGATCCTGGTAGATACAAAAAGATCCAAACAGTGTCAAAGAGAGCCAAACAGTGCGCAACAGAGCCTGGCAGACCCAAACAGAGCCTGTCAGAGCCCAAAAGAGACTGGAAGAGCCATTCAGAGCCAGACAGAGCCTTCCAGGGACAAACAGAGACTAACAAAACCAAACAGAGCCAAACAGAACATGACATTGCTGAACAGAACCAAAAAGATCAAAACAGAGTCAAACAGAACCACATGGAGCTTGGCAGAGACAAACAGAGCCAAACAGGGCCTGGTATTGCTAAACAGATCCAAACAGTATCAATCAGAGCCAAGCAGAGCTAAACGGAGCTTGGAAGAGCAAAGCAGAGCCATACAGAGCCAAGATGAGACAAATAGAGCTTAGCAGAGATGAGCAGAGCTAAGCAGCAGCAAAAGAAGCCTGGCAGAGCCAAAGAGAGCCAAACAGAGCCTGGCAGAACAAACACAGCCAAGAACAGCCTGACAGAGCCTTACAGTGCCAGACAGAGCCAAACAAAGCAAAACAGAGACTGGCAGCACCTAACAGAGCCAACAAGAGCATGGTAGATCCATACAGACCCTGGCAGAATCACATGGAGCCTGACAGGGACAAACAGAACCAAACAGGTTCTGGCAGAGCCAAACAGAGCCTGGCAGAGCCAAAAAGAGGGAAACAGAGTAAAACAGAGCATGGCAGAGCCAAACAGAGCCAAATAAAGCATGGCAGACTCAAACAGAGCCAAACAGAGCCACACAGAGGCTGGCAGAGCCAAAAAGAGCCTGGAAGAGCAATTCAGAACCAAACAGAGCCAAACAGACCCTGGTAGAGACAAGCAGACCCTAAGATGCCAAAGAGAGCCAAGCAGAGGCAAACAGAGCCTCACAGAGCCATACACAGCCAAACAGAACCAGAGCCAAACAGAGCCAAAAGAGCCAAACAGAGTCAAACAGAATATGGCAGAGTGAAAGAGAGCCAAAGAGAGAGAAAGAGAGCCAAAGAGACTCAATCAGTGCCAAACAGAGCCTGATAGATCCGATAAGAACCTATGAGAGCTGGGCAGAGACAGACAAAGACAAACAGCAGCAAAAGAAGCCTGGCAGACCCAAGCAGAGCCAAACAGAGCCTGGCAGAACAAACAAAGCCAAGAACAGCCTGGCTGAGACTTACAGAGCCAAACAGAGATAAACAGAGAGTGGTAACACCAAACAGAGCCAACAAGAGAATGGTATAGCCAAACAGAGCCTTTGAGAGCCAAACAGAGCCAAACATATCTAAGCAGAGCAAAACAGAGTCAAGCACAGACTTGCAGAGAAAGGCATAGACAAACAGAGCCAAACAGAACCTGGCAGAGCAAGCAGAGTCAAATAGTGCCAATCAGAGATGAACAGAGCCCAGCAGAGCCAAACAGAGTCTGCTAGTGCCAAACAGAGCCTGGCAGAGCCAAACAGAACCTGGCAGAGCCGAACAGAGCAAGGCGGAATCAAACAGAGCCTGGGAGAGCAATACAGAGCCACACAAAGCCTGTCAGAGCCAAAAAGAGCCTGGAACAGCCAATCTGAGCCAAACAGAGCTAAACAGATCCTGATAGATACAGAAAGATCCAAACAGTGTCAAACAGCCAAGTAGAGGCAAATAGAATCAAACAGAGCTTTGCAGAGCAATACACAGCTAAACAGAACCAAACAGAGCCAAACAGATCCAAAAAAAGCCAAGCAGAGTCAAACAGAGCATGGCAGAATGCAACAGAGTCAAAGAAAGCGAAAGAGAGCCAAACAGAGTCAATCATCGCAAAACAGATCCTGACAGAGTTAAATAGAGTCAAAGAGAGCCTGACAGAGACAAACAGGCCCAATTAGGGCCAAGGAGAGCCGAACAGAGCCTAACAGAGCCCAACCGAGCCAAACAGAGCCTGGCAGAGCCAGAGAGAGCCTGTGAGAACTAGACAGATACAAACAGAGCCAAACAGCAGCAAAAGAAGACTGACAGAGCCAAACAGAGCCAAATAGAGCCCGGCAGAAAACAACAGAGCCAGGAACAGCCTGGCAGAGCCTTACAGAGCCTCACAGAGCCAAACAGAAAGTGGCAGCACCAAACAGAGCCAATAAGAGCATGGCAGAGTCAAACAGATCCTGGCAACACCAATCAGAGACTGTTAGAGCCAAAGAGTGCCTCGCAGAGCCGAAGAGAGCCTCATGGAGCCAAAGGGAGCCACACAGAGCACAACAGAGGCACACAGAGCAAAACAAAGGCAAACAGAGCCAAACAGGGCCAAACAGATTCTGACACAGTTAGATAGAGTCAAAGAGAGCCTAACAGAAACAAACAGAGCCAATTCGGGCCAAGCAGACCCAAACAGAGCCTGACAGAGCCACCAATATTCTAGCAGAGACAAACAGAGTCTGGCAGAGCCAAAAAGAGCCAAACAGAGTCACACAGAGCATGACAGAGCCAAACAGAACCAAACAGATCCTGGTAGATACAAAAAGATCCAAACAGTGATGAACAGAGCCAAACAGAGGCAAACAGAACCAAACAGAGATAAACAGAGCCACACAGAGCCTGGAAAAGCCTAACAGAGCCAAACAGTATGCAACAGACCCTGGCAGACCGAAACAGAGCCTGTTAGAGCCAAAATGAGCCTGGAAGAGTCATTCAGAGCCAACTAGAGCCTTCCAGGGCCAAAGGGAGACTAACAAAGCCAAAAAGAGCCAGACAGAGCCTGGTATTGCTAAACAGATCCAAACAGTACCAATCAGAGCCAAGCAGAGCCAAACGGAGCCTGGAACAGCAAAACAGAGCCATACAGAGCCAGGATGAGGCAAATAGAGCCTAGCAGAGATGAACAGAGCTAAACAGCAGCAAAAGAAGCCTGGCAGAGCCAAGGAGAGCCAAACAGAGCCTGGCAGAACAAACAGAGCCAAGAACAGCCCGACAGAGCCTTACAGTGCCAAACAGAGCCAAGCAGAGCAAAAAGGAGACTAGCAGCACCAAACAGAGCCAACAAGAGCATGGTAGATCCATACAGACCCTGGCAGAACCACATGGAGCCTGACGGGGACAAACAGAACAAAACAGATTCTGGCAGAGCCAAACAGAGCCTGGCAGAGCCAAAAAGAGCCAAACATAGTAAAACAGAACATAGCAGAGCCAAACAGAGCCAAATAGAGCATGGCAGACTCAAACAGAGCCTGGCAGAGCCAAACAGAGCCACACAGAGGCTGGCAGAGCCAAAATGAGCCTGGAAGAGCAGTTCAGAGACAAACAGACCCTAACATGCCAAAGAGAGCCAAGCAGAAGCAAACAGATCTAAACAGAGCCTTGCAGAGCCATACACAGCCAAACAGAACCAAGCAGAGCCAAAGATAGCCAAAAAGAACCAAACAGATTCAAACAGAACACGACAAAGTGAAAGAGTGCCAAAGACAGAGATGAGGCAAATAGAGCCTAGCAGGGATGAACAGAACTAAACAGCAGCAAAAGAAGCCTGGCAGAGCCAAAGAGAGCCAAACAGAGCCTGGCAGAACAAACAGAGCCAAAGGGAGCCACACAGAGTCAAACAGAACATGGTAGAGAGAAAGAGAGCCAAAGAGAGATAAAGAGAGCCAAACAGAGCCAATCAGTACCAGACAGAGCCTGATAGATCGAAACAGAGCCAAATAGAGTCAAAGAGAGCCTAACAGAGACAAACAGAGCCAAACAGCAGCAAAAGAAGCCTGGCAGAGCCAGACAGAATCAAACAGAGCCTAGCAGAACAAACAGAGCCAAGAACAGCCTGGCTGAGCCAAACAGAGCTAAACAGAGAATGGCAACACCAAACAAAGCCAACAAGAGCATGGTAGAATCAAACAGAGCCTTTGAGAGCCAAACATGGCCAAACATAGCTAAGCAGAGCAAAACAGAACCAAGCAGAGACTTGAAGAGACAGGTAGAGAAAGGCATAGACAAACAGAGCCAAACAGAACCTGGCAGAGTGAAGCAGAGCCAGAAAGTGCCAATCAGAGAGGAACAGAGCCAACAGAGCCAAACAGAGTCTGCTAGTGCGAAACAGAGCCAGGCAGAGCCAAACAGAACCTGCTGGAGCCAAACAGAGCATGGCGGAGTCAATCAGAGCCAAACAGAGCCTAGGAGAGCCAAACAGAGCCAAAAAAAAGCCTGGGAGAGCCAACAATTGCCTGGAACAGCCAATCTGAGCCAAACAGATCCAAACAGATCCTGGTAGATACAAAAATATCCAAACTGTGTCAAATAGCCATGTAGAGCCAAACAGAACCAAACAGAGCCAAACAGAGCCAAAGAGAGCCAAACAGCGTAAAACAGAGCATGGCAGAGTGCAACAGAGCCAAAGAAAGTGAAAGAGAGACAAACAGAGCCAATCAGCACCAAACAGATCCTGACAGAGTTAAATAGAGTCAAAGAGAGTCTGACAGAGCCAAACAGATCTAATTAGGAACAAAGTGAGCCAAACAGAGCGGAATGGAGCCCAACCGAGCCAAACAGAGCTGGGCAGAGCCAGATGGAGCCTATGAGAACTGGACAGATACAAACAGGGCCAAACAGCAGCAAAGAAGCCTGGCAGAGACAAACAGAGCCGAACAGAGCCTGGCAGAACAAACAGAGCCAAGAACAGCCTGGCAGAGGCTTACAGAGTCAAACAGATCCTGGCAGCACCAAACAGAGACTGGAAGAGCCAAAGAGTGCCTCACAGAGCAGAAGAGAGCCTCGCAGAGCCAAACTGAGCCACACAGAGCACAACAGAGGCAAACAGAGCAAAACAGAGGCAAACAGAACCAAAGAGAGCTATGCAGAGACAAACATATCCTGCCAGTGTTGCAGAGAGCCGGGCAGAGCCAATACAGAGCCAGAATGAGCCTGGCAGAGCCAATACAGAGCCAGAATGAGCCTGGCAGAGCCAATACAGAGCCAGAATGAGCCTGGCAGAGCCAAACAGAGCCAAACAAAGCCTGTCAGGGCCAAACAGAGCATGGCGGGATCAAACAGAGCCAAACAGAGCCTGGGAGAGCCAAAGTGAGCCAAACAAAGCCTGTCAGGGCCAAAAGGAGCCTCGAAGAGCCAATTTGAGCGAAACGGAACCAAACAGATCCTGGTACATACAGAAAGATCCAAAAAGTGTCAAACAGAGCCAAGCACAAGCAAACAGAGCCAAACAGAGATTCGCAGAGCCACACACAGCCAAACAGAACCAAAAAGAGCCAAACAGAGTAAAACAGGGCATGGCAGAGTGAAACAGAGCCAAAGAGAGCGAAAGAGAGCCAAACAGAGCCAATCAGCGCCAAACAGATCCTGACACTTTTAAATAGAGTCAAAGAGAGCCTAACAGAGACAAACAGAGCCAATTAGGGCCAAGCAGACCCAAACAGAGCCTGACAAAGCCAAATACAGGCTGGCAGAGCCAAAAGGAGCCAAACAGAGCCAAACAGAGCATGGCAGAGCCAAACAGAGCCAAACAGATACTGGTAGATACAAAAAGATCCAAGCAGTGTCAAACAGAGCCAAGCAGAGGCAAACAGAACTAAACAGAGCTAAACAGAGCTGAACAGAGCGTGGCAGCGCTTAACAGATCCTGGAAGAGCCATTCAGAGTCAAATAGAGCCGTTCAGGGCCAAACAGAGACAAACAAAGCCAAACAGAACATGGCATTGCTAAACAGATCCAAAAAGATCGAAACAGAGTCAAACAGAACAACATGGAGTTTGGCAAAGTTAAACAGAGCCAAACAGAGCCTTGCATTGCTAAACAGATCCAAACAGTACCAATCAGAGCCAAGCAGAGCTAAACAGAGCCTGGAAGAGCAAAACGGAGCCATACAGAGCCAAGGTGAGGAAAATAGAGCCTAGCAGAGATGAACAGAGCTAAACAGCAGCAAAGGAAGCCAAAGAGAGCCAAACAGAGCCTGGCAGAACAAACAGAGCCAAAACGAGCCACACAGAGTCAAACAGAACATGGTAGAGTGAAAGAGAGCCAAAGAGAGAGAAAGAGATCCAAGCAGAGCCAATCAGTGCCAAACAGAGCCTGATAGATCCAAACAGCGCCAAACAGCGGTAAAAGAATCCTGGCAGAGCCAAAGAGAATGAAACAGAGCCTGGCAAAACAAACGGGGCCAAGAACAGCCTGGCTGAGACTTACAGAGCCAAACAGAGCTAAACAGAGAATGGCAACACCAAACAGAGCCAACAAGAGCATGGTAGAGAAAAAACAGAGCCTTTGAGAGCCAAACAAAGCCAAACATAGCTAAGCAGAGCAAAACAGAACCAAGCAGAGACTTGCAGAGACAGGCAGAGAAAGGTATAGACAAACAGAGCCAAACAGAACCTGGCAGAGTGAAGCAGAGCCAAACAGTGCCAATCAGAGATGAACAGAGCCCAACAGAGCCAAACAGAGTCTGCTAGTGCCAAACAGAGCCAGGCAGAGCCAAACAGAACCTGCTGGAGCCAAACAGAGCATGGCAGAGTCAAACAAAACCAAACAGAGCCTGGGAGAGCCAAACAGAGCTAAACAAACCCTGTCAAAGCCAAAAAGAGCCTGGAAGAGCCAATTTGAGCCAATCTGAGTCAAACAGATCCTGGTAGATATAAAAAGATCCAAACAGTGTCAAACAGCCAAGTAGAGGCAAACAGAGCCAAACAGAGTAAAACAGAGCATGGCAGAGCTAAGCAGATCCAAACAGAGCATGGCAAAGACAAACAGAGCCACACAGAGCCTGGCAGAGCCAAAAAGAGCCTGGAAGAGCCATTCACAGCCAAGCAGAGCCTGGTAGAGACAAACAGACCCTAACATGCCGGACAGAACCAAGCAGAGGAAGACAGAGCAAAACAGAGCCAAATAGTGCCAAAAGGAGCAAAACATAGTCAAACAGAAATAGGAATAGATCAAACAGCCAAACCGAGCCTGGCAGAGCGAAACAGAGCCTAAGAGAGCCTGGCAGAGACAAACAGAGTCAAACAGCAGCGAAATAAGCCTGGCAGAGCCAAACCAAGGCAAACCGAACCTGGCAGAGCCGAACAGAGCACAAGAGGGCCGGGCATAGAGAAACAGATCCAAACAGCACCAAATAGAGCCCGGCAGAGCCAATAAGAGCCTCGCAGAGCCAAAGAGAGCCGCACAGAGCCGCACACAGCCAAACAGAGCACAACAGAGGCAAACAGAGCAAAGCAGAGGCAAACAGAGCTAAACAGAGTGAAACAGAGGCAGACAGAACCAAACAGAACAACATAGAGGCAAACAGAGCAAAACATAGCCAAACAGAGCCAAACAGAGCCAACAGAGCAAAACAGAGCCAAACAGAGCCAAAAGGAGCAAGACATAGCCAAACAGAGACAAACAGAGCAAAACATAGCCAAACAGAGCAAAACGGAGCCAAACAGAGCCAAACAGAGCGAAACGGAGCCAGACAGAGCAAAACAGAGTCAAACAGAGCCAATGAATGCCTAACAGAGCATGGCACAGCCAGCTTGTGCTGCACAGAGCCAAACAAAGCCCAATGGAGCTACATAGAGCAAAACAGAGCAAAACAGAACCAAAAAGAGAGGGGCAGCACCAAACAGAGCCAACTAGAGCATGGCAGAGTCAAACAGATCCTGGTTGCACCAAACAGAGACTGGGAGAGCCAAAGAGAGCCTCGCTGAGCCAAAGAGAGCCCAACAGAGCAAAAGATAGGCAAACAGAGCCATATAGAGCACAACAGAGGTAAACAGAGAAAAACGGAGGCAAATATAACCAAACAGAGCCAGACAAAGCAAAACAGAGCAAAACAGAGCCAAATAAAGCCAAGCAGAGCAAAATAGAGCCAAACAGAACCAAAAAGAGCAAGACATAGCCAAACGGAGCCAAGCAGAGCAAAACGGAGGCAAACAGAGCCAAACAGGGCAAAGCAGAGCAGAACAGAACCAAAAAGAGAGTGGTAGCACCAAACAGAGCCAACTAGAGCATGGCAGAGCCAAACTGATCCTGCCAGCACCAAACAGAGACTGGCAGGGTCAAAGAGAGTGTCGCAAAGCCAAAGAGAGCACAACAGAGCAAAAGAGAGGCAAACAGAGCCAAACAGAGCAAAAACAGAGATAAACAGAGCCAAATGTAGCCCAACAGAACCAAACAAAGCTAAGCAGAGCAAATCAGAGACTGGCAGCAACAAACAGAGCCAACAAGAGCTTGGCAGATCCAAACAGATCCTGGCAACACCAAAAAGTGCATGAGAGAGACAAGCAGAGCCAAACAGATTCTAGCAGAGAGAGAAAGATTCTGGCAGAGACAAAAAGAGCTAAACAGACTAAAAAATAGCATGGCAGAACCAAACAGAGCCAGACGTAGCATGGCAGAGACAAACAAAGTCCAACAGAGCCTGACAGGGCCTGGCAGAGCCAACAGAGCCACATAGAATCTGGCAGAGCCAAAAGGAACCTGCAAGAGCCATTCAGAGCCAAACTGAGACTGGTAGAGACAAACAGACCCTAACATGCCAAACACAGCCAAGCGGAGGGAAACAGAGCAAAACAGAGCCAACCAGAGCCAAACAGACCAAAACAGAGCCATTGAGCCAAAACGAGCAAACCATAGCCAAACAGCCAAGCATGGCCAAACAGAGCCAAACCGAGCCAACTAGAGCATGGCAGTGTCAGACAGATCCTGGCAGCGGCAAACCGAACCTGGCAGAGCCTAATAGAGCCTCACAGAGCCAAAGAGAGCACAACAGAGTAGAACGGAGTCAAACAGAGCCATAAACAGCAAAACGGGGTCAAACAGAGGGAAACGGAGGCAAACATTACCAGACGGATCTAAACAGAGCCATTCGGAGTCTCGCAGAGCCATGCACAGCTAAGCAGAGCCTGACAGAGCCAGACAGAGACAGATAGCATCAATGAGAGCCGAACGGTGCCAAACAGAGCCAAGCAAAGCCAAACAGAGCCAAACCGAACTAAACCGAAGCGAACTGAGCCTGGCAGAGCCAAACAGAGCCCAAGAGAGCCGGGCATAGACAAACAGAGCCTGGCAGAGCCAATGGGAGCCTCGCAGAGCCAAAGAGAGCCTCACAGAGCCAAACAGGGCCAAACAGAGCACAACAGAGGCAAACAGTGCAAAACGGAGGCAAACAGAGCCAAACACAGTGAAACAGAGGCAAACAGAACCAAAAAGAGCACAACAGAGGCAAACAGAGCAAAACAGAGCCAAACAGAGCCAAAAAAGCAAGACATACCCAAACAGAGCTAAATGGAGCCAAACAGAACCAAACAGTGCCAAACATAGCAAAACAGAGCCAGACAAAGCAGGACAGAGTCAAACAGAGCCAATGACTGCCAAGCAGAGCATGGCACAGTCAACCTGTGCTGAACAGAGCCACATAAAGCCCAACGGAGCTACACGGAGCAAAACAGAGCATCACAAGACCAAACAGAGCATGGCAGAGCCAAACAGAACCAAAAAGAGAGTGGCAGCACCAAACAGAGCAAACTAGAGCATGGCAGAGTCAAACATCCCGACAGCACCAAACAGAGCCTGGCACAGCTAAGGAGAGCCTTGCAGAGCCAAAGAGAGCCTCACAGAGCCAAAGAGAGCACAACAGAGCAAAACAGAGACAAACAGAGCCAAACAGAGCAATACATAGCCAAACGGAGACAAACAGAGCACAATATAGCCAAACAGAGCCAACAGAGTCAAACAGAGCTGAGCAGAGCAATACAGAGCCAAACAGAGCAAAAGATAGGCAGAGACCAACAGAGCCAGGCAGAGCAAAACAGAGTCAAATAGAGCCAAACAGAACGAAATAAAGCCAAATAGAACCAAAAAGAGCAAGACATAGCCAAAGAGACCCAAAATGAGCAAAACGGAGGCAAACAGAGCCAATGAGTGCCAAACAGAGCACGGCACAGCCAACGTGTGCTGAACAGAGCCAAACAAAGCCCAATGGAGCTACACAGAGAAAAACAGAGCAACACAAGACCAAACAGAGCAAAACAGAGCCAAATAGAACCAAAAATTGATTGGCAGCACCAAACAGAGCCAACCAGAGTATGGCAGAGCCAAACAGATCCTGGCAGCACCAAAAAGAGACTGGTAGAGCCAAAGAGAGCCTCGCCGAGCCAAAGAGAGTGCAACAGAGCAGCAGAGAGGCAAACAGAGCCATATAGAGCACAACAGAGGTAAACAGAGCAAAACAGAGGCAAACATAACCAAACAGAGCCAAACAGAGCAACACAGAGCAAAACAGAGCCAAACAGAGCCAAAAGAGCAAAACTAGCCAGACAGAGACAAAAAGAGCAAGCCATAGCCAAACAGAGACAAACAGAGCAAAACATAGCGAAACAGAGCTAAACAGAGCAAAATGGAGCCAAACCGAGCCAAGTGGAGGAAGAAAGGGCAAAGCATAGCCAACCAGAGCCAAACAGACCAAAACAGTGCCATTGAGCCAAAAAGAGCAAAACATAGCCAAACAGAGCCAAACATGGACAAACAGAGCCAAACCGAGCCAACTAGAGGATGGCAGTGTCAAGCAGATCCTGGCAGTGCCAAAGCGAGCCTGGCAGAGCCTAATAGAGCCTCAGAGAGCCAAAGAGAGCACAACAGAGTAGAACAGAGCCAGAAACAGCGAAACGGGGTCAAACAGAGGCAAACATTACCGGACAGATCCAAACAGAGCAAAACGGAGCCTTGCAGAGCCATGCACAGCTAAACAGAGCCTGACAGAGCCAGACAGAGCCCAAGAGAGCCGGGCATAGACAAACAGGGCCTGGCAGAGCCAATTCGAGCCTCGCAGAGCCAAAGAGAGCCTCACAGAGCATAACAGAGCCAAACAGATCACAACAGAGACAAACAGAGCAGAACAGAGGCAAACAGAGCCAAACAGAGCAAAACAGAGACAAACAGAGAAAAACAGAAAAAACAGAGCCAAACAGAGCCAAACCGAGCTAAACTGAACCAAACCAAGCCTGGCAGAGCCAAACAGAGCCCAAGAGAGCCGGGCATAGACAGACAGAGCCTGGCAGAGCCAATGGGAGCCTCGCAGAGCCAAAGAGAGCCTCATAGAGCATAACAGAGCCAAATAGAGCACAACAGAGGCAAACAGAGCAAAACAGAGGCAAACAGAGCACAACAGAGGCAAACAGAGCAAAACGGAGGCAAACAGAGCCAAACACAATGAAACAGAGGCAAACAGAACCAAACAGAGCAAAACAGAGGCAAACAGAGCAAAACGGAGGCAAACAGAGCCAAACACAGTGAAACAGAGGCAAACAGAACCAAACAGAGCAAAACAGAGGCAAACAGAGCAAAACATAACCAAACAGAGCCGAACAGATCCAAAAAAGCAAGATATACCCAAACAGAGCTCAATGGAGCCAAACCGAGCCAAACATTGCCACACATAGCAAAACAGAGCCAGACAGAGCACAACAGAGTCAAACAGAGCCAATGAGTGCCAAGCAGAGCATGGCACAGTCAACCTGTGCTGAACAGAGCCACATAAAGCCCAACGGAGCTACACGGAGCAAAACAGAGCAACACAAGACCAAAAAGAGCATGGCAGAGCCAAACAGAACCAAAAAGAGAGTGGCAGCACCAAACAGAGCAATCTAGAGCATGGCAGAGTCAAACAGATCCCGACAGCACCAAACAGAGCCTGGCACAGCTAAGGAGAGCCTTGCAGAGCCAAAGAGAGCCTCACAGAGCCAAAGAGAGCACAACAGAGCAAAACAGATCCAAACAGAGCTAAAAACAGAATAAAAAGAGGAAGACATAGTCAAACGGAGACAAACAGAGCAAAATACAGCCAAACAGAGCCAAACAGAGCAAAACGGAGCCAAATGGAGGGAAACAGAGCTGAACAGAGCAAAACAGAGCGAAACAGAGCAAAAGATAGGCAGAGACTAACAAAGCCAGGCAGAGCACAACAGCGTCAAACAGAGCCAAACAGAGCCAAACAGAATGAAATAGAGCCAAACAGAACCAAACAGTGGAGAACAGAGCCAAACGTAGCCCAACAGAGCCAAACAAAGCCACGCAGAGCAAATCAGAGACTGGCAGCACCAAACAGAGCCAACAAGAGCTTGGCAGATCCAAACAGACCCTGGCAACACCAAAAAGTGCATGAGAGAGACAAACAGAGCCAAAGAGATTCTAGCAGAGACAGAAAGATTCTGACAGAGACAAAAAGAGACAAACAGAGTAAAACATAGCATGGCAGAGACTAACAAAGCCCAACAGAGCCTGGCAGAGCCAAACAGAGCCACATAGAACCTGAAAGAGCCAAAAGGAACCTGCAAGAGCCATTCAGAGCCAAACAGAGCCTGGTAGAGACAAACAGACCCTAACATGCCAAACAGAGCCAAGCGGAGGGAAACAGAGCAAAACTTAGCCAAACAGAGCCAAACATGGCCAAAAAGAGCCAAACAGAGCCAACTAGAGCATGGCAGTGTCAAACAGATCCTGGCAGTGCCAAAGCGAGCCTGGCAGAGCCTAATAGAGCCTCACAGAGCCATAGAGAGGACAACAGAGTAGGACAGAGTCAAATAGAGCCATAAACAGCAAAACGGGGTCAAACAGAGGCAAACATTACTGGACGGATCCAAAGAGAGCCATTCGGAGCCTCGCAGAGCCATGAACAGCTAAAGAGAGCCTGACAGAGCCAGACAGAGCCAGATAGCATCAACAAGTGTCTAACGGTGCCAAACAGAGCCAAGCATAGCCAAACAGAGCCAAACCAAGCTAAACGGAAGCAAACCGAGCCTGGCAGAGCCAAACAGAGCCCAAGAGAGCAGGGCATAGACAAACAGAGCCTGGCAGAGCCAATGGGAGCCTCGCAGAGCCAAAGAGAGCCTCACAGAGCCAAATAGAGCCAAACAGAGCACAACAGAGGCAAACAGAGCAAAACAGAGGCAAACAGAGCCAAACACAGTGAAACAGAGGCAAACAGAACCAAACAGAGCAAAACAGAGGCAAACAGAGCCAAACAGAGTGAAAGAGAAGCAAACAGAACAAAACAGAGCCAAACAGAGGCACATAGAACCTGGCAGAGCCAGAGGGAACCTGCTAGAGCCATTCAGAGACAAACAGAGCCTAGTAGAGACAAACAGACCCTAAAATGCCAAACAGAGCCAAGCGGATGAAAACAGAGCAAAACAGAGCCACCCAGAGCCAAACAGACCAAAACAGAGCCATTGAGCCAAAAAGAGCAAAACGTGGCCAAACAGAGCCAAGCATGGCCAAACAGAGTCAAACCGAGCCAACTAGAGCATGGCAGTGTCAAACAGATCCTGGTAGTGCCAAAGCGAGCCTGGCAGAGCCTAATAGAGCCTCACAGAGCCATAGAGGGGACAACAGAGTAGAACAGAGTCAAACAGAGCCAAAAACAGCAAAACGGGGTCAAACAGAGACAAACCGAGGCAAAAATTACCAGACGGATCCAAAGAGAGCCATTCCGAGACTCGCAGAGCCATGCACAGCTAAACAGAGCCTGACAGAGCCAGACAGAGCCAGATAGCATCAACGAGAGTCTAACGGTGCCAAACAGAGCCAAGCATAGCCAAACGAGCCAAACCGAGCTAAATTGAAGCAAACCGAGCCTGGCAGAGCCAAACAGAGCCCACGAGAGCCGGGCAGAGACAAACAGAGCCTGGCAGAGCCAATGGGAGCCTCGCAGAGCCAAAGAGAGCCTCACAGAGCCAAATAGAGCCAAACAGAGCACAACAGAGGCAAACAGAGCAAAACAGAGGCAAACAGAGCAAAACATAGCCAAACAGAGCCACACAGAGCCAAAAAAGCGAGACATACCCAAACAGAGCTAAATGGAGCCAAACAGAGCCAAACATTGCCAAACATAGCAAAACAGAGCCAGACAGAACACAACAGATTCAAACAGAGCCAATGAGTGCCAAGCAGAGCATGGCACAGTCAACCTGTGCTGAACAGAGCCACATAAAACCCAACGGAGCAACACGGAGCAAAACAGAGCAACACAAGACCAAACAGAGCATGGCAGAGCCAAACAGAACCAAAAAGAGAGTGGCAGCACCAAGCAGAGCAAATTAGAGCATGGCAGAGTCAAACAGATCCTGGCAGCACCAAACAGAGCCTGGCACAGCTAAGGAGAGCCTTGCAGAGCCAAAGAGAGCCTCACAGAGCCAAAGAGAGCACAACAGAGCAAAACAGAGGCAGACAGAGCTAAAAACAGAGCACGAAGAGCAAGTCATAGCCAAACGGAGACAAACAGAGCAAAATATAGCCAAACAAAGCCAAATAGAGCCAAACAGAGCAAAACGGAGCCAAACGGAGGGAAACAGAGCTGAACAGAGCAAAACAGAGCCAAACAGAGCAAAAGATAGGCAGAGACTAACAGAGCCAGGTGGAGCAACACAGAGTCAAACAGAGCCAAACAGAACGAAACAGAGCCAAACAGAACCAAAAAGAGCAAGACATAGCCAAACAGACCCAAACAGAGCAAAACGGAGACAAACAGAGCGAAACATGGCAAAGCAGAGCCAAACAGAGCAAAACAGAGTCAAACAGAGCCAATGAGTGCTGAACAGAGCCAAACAAAGCCCAATGGATCTACACAGAGCAAACCAGAGCAACACAAGACCAAACGGAGCAAAACAGAGCCAAACAGAACCAAAATTTGATTGGCAGCACCAAACAGAGCCAACTAGAGTATGGCAGAGTCAAACAGATCCTGGCAGCACCAAACAGAGGACTGGCAGAGCCAAAGAGAGCCTCGCCAAGCCAAAGAGAGCACAACGGAGCAACAGAGAGGCAAACAGAGCCATACAGAGCACAACGGAGGTAAACAGAGCAAAACAGAGGAAAATATAACCAAACAGAGCCAAACATAGCAACACAGAGCAAAACAGAGCTAAACAGAGCCAAAAGAGCAAAACTGAGCCAAACAGAGCAAAACGGAGCCAAACAGAGCCAAACAGACCTGAACAGAGCAAAACAGAGCCAAACAGAGCAAAAGATAGGCAGAGACTAACAGAGCCAGGCGGAGCAAAACAGAGTCACGGAGAGACAAACAGAACGAAATAGAGCCAAACAGAAGCAAAAAGAGCAAGACATAGCCAAACGGACCCAAACTGAGCAAAATGGAGGCAAACAGAACGAATCATGGCAAAGCAGAGCCAAACTGAGCACAACAGAGTCAAACAGAGCCAATGAGTGCCAAACAGAGCATAGCACAGCCAACGTGTGCTGAACAGAGCCAAACAAAGCCCAATGGATCTACACAGAGCAATATAGAACAACACAAGACCAAACAGAGCAAAACAAAGCCAAACAGAACCAAAAATTGATTGGCAGCACCAAACAGAGCCAACTAGAGTATGGCAGAGCCAAACAGATCCTGGCAGTGCCAAAGCGAGCCTGGCAGAGCCTAATAGAGCCTCACAGAGCCAAAGAGAGCACAACAGAGTAGAACAGAGGCAAACAGAGCCAAAAAATGAAAAAGGTGGGTCAAACAGAGGCAAACATTACCCGACGGATCGAAACAAAGCCAAATGGAGCCTCGCAGAGCCATGCACAGCTAAACAGAGCCTGAGAAAGCCAGACAGAGCCAGATAGCGTCAACGAGAGCCTAACGGTGCCAAACAGAGCCAAGCATAGCCGAACAGAGCCAAACCGAGTTAAACCGAAGCAAACCGAGCCTGGCAGAGCCAAACAGAGCCCAAGAGAGCCGTGCATAGACAAACAGAGCCTGTCAGAGCCAATGGGAGCCTCACAGAGCCAAAGAGAGCCTTAAGAGCATAACAGAGCCAAATAGAGCACAACAGAGGCAAACAGAGCAAAACAGAGGCAAACAGAGCCAAACAGAGCCGAACAGAGCCAAAAAGATCAAGACATAGCCAAACAGAGCAAAATGGAGACAAACAGAGCCAAACAGTGCCAAACATAGCAAAACAGAGCCAGACAGAGCACAACAGATTCAAACAGAGCCAATGAGTGCGAAGCAGAGTATGGCACAGCCAACTTGTGCTGAACAGAGCCACATAAATGCCAATGGAGCAACACGGAGCAAAACAAAGCAACACAAGACCAAACAGAGCATGGCAGAGCCAAACAGAACCAAAAAGAGAGTGGGCAGCACCAGACAGAGCAAACTAGAGCATGGCAGAGTCAAACAGATCTTGGCAGGACCAAACAGAGCCTGGCACAGATAAGGAGAGCCTTGCAGAACCAAAGAGAGCCTCACAGAGCCAAAGAGAGCACAACAGAGCCAAACAGAGCCATACAGAGCACAACAGAGGCAAACAGAAGGAAACAGAGGCAAACAGAACCAAACAGAGCCAAACAGAGCAAAACATAGACAAACAGAGCCAAACAGAACAAAACAGAGAAAAACAAAGCAAACCAGAGCCAAACCGAGTTAAACCGAAGCAAACCGAGCCTGGCGGAGCCAAACCGAGCCCAAGAGAGCCGTGCATAGACAAACAGAGCCTGTCAGAGCCAATGGGAGCCTCACAGAGCCAAAGAGAGCCTCACAGAGCATAACAGAGCCAAATAGAGCACAACAGAGGCAAACAGAGCAAAACAGAGGCAAACAGAGACAAACAGAGCCGAACAGAGCCAAAAAGATCAAGACATAGCCAAACAGAGCAAAATGGAGACAAACAGAGCCAAACATTGCCAAACATAGCAAAACAGAGCCAGACAGAGCACAACAGATTCAAACAGAGCCAATGAGTGCGAAGCAGAGTATGGCACAGCCAACTTGTGCTGAACAGAGCCACATAAATCCCAATGGAGCAACACGGAGCAAAACAAAGCAACACAAGACCAAACAGAGCATGGCAGAGCCAAACAGAACCAAAAAGAGAGTGGCAGCACCAGACAGAGCAAACTAGAGCATGGCAGAGTCAAACAGATCTTGGCAGGACCAAACAGAGCCTGGCACAGATAAGGAGAGCCTTGCAGAACCAAAGAGAGCCTCACAGAGCCAAAGAGAGCACAACAGAGCCAAACAGAGCCATACAGAGCACAACAGAGGCAAACAGAAGGAAACAGAGGCAAACAGAACCAAACAGAGCCAAACAGAGCAAAACATAGACAAACAGAGCCAAACAGAACAAAACAGAGAAAAACAAAGCAAACCAGAGCCAAACCGAGCTAAACCGAAGCAAACCGAGCTTCGCAGAGCCGAACAGAGCCCAAGGGAGCCGGGCATAGACAAACAGAGCCTGGCAGAGCCAATGGGAGCCTTGAAGAGCTAAACAGAGACTCACAGAGCCAAACAGAGCACAACAGAGGCAAACAGAGCAACACAGAGGCAAACAGAGCCAAACAGCACCAAATAGAGCCTGGCAGAGATAAAGTGAGCCTGCCAGAGCCAAACAGAGCTAGGCAGAGCACAACAGAGGCACACACAACAAAATAGAGGCAAACAGAGCAGGATAGAGCCAAACAGAGCCAAACAGAACAAAACAGAGAAAAACAGAGCCAAACAGAGCCAAACCGAGCTAAACCGAAGCAAACTGAGCCTGGCAGAGCTGAACAGAGCCCAAGGTAGCCGGGCATAGACAAACAGAGCCTGGCAAAGCCAATGGGAGCCTCGAAGAGCCAAAGAGAGCCTCACAGAGCCAGACAGTGCCAAACAGAGCACAACAGAGGCAAACAGAGCAAAACAGAGCCAAATAGAGCCAAACAGTGCCAAACATAGCAAAACAGAGCGGGACAGAGCACAACAGAGTCAAACAGAGCCAATGAGTGCCAAGCAGAGCATGGCACAGTCGACTTGTGCTGAACAGAGCCACAGAAAGCTCAACGGAGATACACAGAGCAAAATAGAGCAACACAAGACCAAACAGAGCATGGCAGAGGCAAACAGACTGAAAAGAGTGGCAGCACCAAACAGAGCAAACTAGAGCATGGCAGCGTCAAACAGAACCTGGCAGCACCAAACAGAGCCTGGCAAAGCTAAGGAGAGCCTTGCAGAGCCAAAGTGAGCCTCACAGAGCCAAAGAGAACACAACAGAGCAAAACAGAGGCAAACAGAGCCAAACAGAGCAAGAAGAGCAAGTCATAGCCAAACGAAGACAAGCAGAGCAAAGTATAGCCAAACAGAGCCAAAAAGAGCAAGACATAGCTAAACAGAGGCAAACAGAACCAAACAGAGCCAAGCACAGCCAAACAGAGCATACGGAGCCAAACAGAGCCAAACAGAGCTGAACAGAGCAAAACAGAGCGAAACAGAGCAAAAGATAGGCAGAGACCAACAGAGCCAGGCAGAGCAAAACAGAGTCAAACAGAGCCAAACAGAACGAAATAGAGCCAAATAGAACCAAAAAGAGCAAGACATAGCCAAACAGACCCAAAATGAGCAAAACGGAGGCAAACAGAGCCAATGAGTGCCAAACAGAGCATGGCACAGCCAACGTGTGCTGAACAGAGCCAAACAAAGCCCAATGGATCTACACAGAGCAAAAGATAGCAACACAAGACCAAACAGTGCAACACAGAGCCAAACAGAGCCAAAAAATTGAGCGGCAGTACCAAACAGAGACAACTAGAGTATGGAAGAGCCAAACAGATCCTGGCAGCATAAACAGAGACTGGCAGAGCCAAAGGAAGCCTCACCGAGCCAAAAAGAGCACAACAAAGCAACAGAGACGCATACAGAGCCACACAGAGCACAACAGAGGTAAACAGAGCAAAACAGAGGCAAATATAAAAAAACAGAGCCAAACAGAGCAACACAGAGCAAAACAGAGCCAAACAGAGCCAACAGAGCCAAACTGAGCCAAACAGAGCCAAAAAGAGCAAGCCATAGCCAAACAGAGACAAACAGAGAAAAACATAACCAAACTGAGCAAAATGGAGCCAAACACAGCCAAACGGACCAAAGCAGAGCCATTGAGCCAAAAAGAGCAAAACATAGCCAAACAGAGCCAAGTATGGCCAAACAGAGCCAAATCGAGCCAACTAGAGCATGGCAGTGTCAAACAGATCCTGGCAGTGCCAAAGCGAGCCTGGTAGAGCCTAATAGAGCCTCACAGAGCCAAAGAGAGCACAACAGAGTAGAACAGAGGCAAACAGAGCCAAAAATTGAAAAAGGGGGTCTAACAGAGGCACACATTACCCGACAGATCCAAACAGAGTCACATGGAGCCGCGCAGAGCCATGCACATCTAAACAGAGCCTGACAGAGCCAGACAGAGACAAATAGCGTCAACGAGAGCCTAACGGTGCCAAACAGAGCCAAGCATAGCCAAACAGAGCCAAACCGAGTAAAACCGAAGCAAACTGAGCCTGGCAGAGCCAAACAGAGCCCAAGAGAGCCGGGCATAGACAGACAGAACCTGGCAGAGACAATGGGAGTCTCGCAGAGCCAAAGAGAGCCTCATAGAACATAACAGAGCCAAATAGAGCACAACGGAGGCAAACAGAGCAAAACAGAGGCAAACAGAGCCAAACAGAGGCAAACAGAACCAAACAGAGCAAAACAGAACCAAACAGAGACAAACAGGGTGATACAGAGGCAAACAGAACAAAACAGAGCCAAACAGAGGCAAACAGAGCAAAACATAGCCAAACAGAGCCGAACAGAGCCAAAAAGAACAAGACATAGCCAAACAGAACAAAATGGAGCAAAACAGAGCCAAACAGTGCCAAACATAGCAAAACAGAGCCAGACAGAGCACAACAGATTCAAACAGAGCCAATGAGTGCCAAGCAGAGTATGGCACAGCCAACTTGTGCTGAACAGAGCCACATAAATCCCAACGGAGCTACACGGAGCAAAACAAAGTAACACAAGACCAAACAGAGCATGGCAGAGCCAAACAGAACCAAAAAGAGAGTGGCAGCACCAAACAGAGCAAACTAGAACATGGCAGAGTCAAACAGATCTTGGCAGCACCAAACACAGCCTGGCACAGCTAGGGAGAGCCTTGCAGAGCCAAAGAGAGCCTCACTGAGCCAGAGAGAGCACGACAGAGCAAAACAGAGGCAAACAGAGCAAAACAGAGCAAAACAGAATCAGCCAAAGCCAAACAGAGAACAGCAGAGCCAAACAGAGCAAAGTATAGGCAAAGAGAGCCAAACAGAGCCATACAGAGCCGAACAGAGCACAACAGAGGCACACAGAGCCAAACAGAGCAAGGCAGAAGCAAGCAGAGGGAAACATAGCCAAACAGAGCAAGACAGAGCCAAAGAGAGCCGAGCAGAGAACAACAGATGCAAACAGAGCCAAGCAGAGGCCAATAGAACCAAACAGAGACAAACAGAGCCAAACAGCACCAAATAGAGCCTGGCAGAGCCAAAGTGTGCCTCGCAGAGCCAAACAGAGACAAAGAGAGCCAGGCAGAGCACAACAGATGCACACAGAGCAAAATAGAGGCAAACAGAGCAAGACAGAGCCAAACAGAGCACAACAGAGCCAAACGGAGCAAAACGTAGACAAACAGATCCAAACAGAGCCAAAAAGAACAAAACATGGACAAACAGAGCCAAACAGAGCCAAACAGAACAAAACAGAGAAAAACAAAGCAAACCAGAACCAAACCGAGCTAAACCGAAGCAAACTGAGCTTGGCAGAGGCAAACAGAGCCCAAGGGAGCCAGGCATAGACAAACAGAGCCTGGCAGAGCCAATGGGAGCCTCAAAGAGCCAAAGAGAGCCTCACAGAGCCAAACAGAGCACAACAGAGGCAAACAGAGCAACACAGAGGCAAACAGAGTCAAACAGCACCAAATAGAGCCTGGCAGAGTCAAAGTGAGCCTCGCAGAGCCAAACAGAGCCAAACAGAGCCAGGCAGAGCACAACAGAGGCACACAGAGCAAAACAGAGGCAAACAGAGCAAGACAGAGCCAAACAGAGCCAAACAGAACACAACAGAGGCAAACAGAAGGAAACAGAGGCAAACAGAATGAAACAGAGCCAAACAGAGCAAAACATAGACAAACAGAGCCAAAAAGAACCAAACAGAACAAAACAGAGAAAAACAGAGCCAAACAGAGTCAAATCGAGCTAAACCGAAGCAAACCGAGACTGGCAGAGCCGAAAAGAGCCCAAGGGGGCCGGGCATAGACAAACAGAGCCTGGCAGAGACAATGGGAGCCTCGAACATCCAAAGAGAGCCTCACAAAGCCAAACAGAGCCAAACAGAGCACAACAGAGGCAAACAGAGCAAAACAGAGGCAAACAGAGCCAAACACAGTGAAACAGAGGCAAACAGAGCCAGACAGAGTTAAACAGAGGAAAACAGAGTAAAACATAGCCATTCAGAGCTGAACTGAGCCAAAAAAGCAAGACATAGCCAAACAGAGCAAAATGGAGCCAAACAGAGCCAAACAGTGCCAAACATAGCAAAACAGAGCCGGATAGAACACAAAAGAGTCAAACAGAGCCAATGGGAGCCTTGAATTGCCAAGAGAGCCTCACAGAGCCAAACAGAGCCTGACAGAGCACAACAGAGGCAAACAGAGCAAAACAGAGCCAAACAGAGCCAAACAGTGCCAAACATAACAAAACAGAGCCGGAGAGAGCACAACAGAGTCAAACAGAGCCAGGCAGAGCAACACAGAGGCAAACAGAGCCAAACAGCACCAAATAGAGCCTGGCAGAGCCAAAGTGAGCCTCGCAGAGCCAAACAGAGCCAAACAGAGCCAGGCAGAGCACAACAGAGGCACACAGAGCACAACAGAGGCAAACAGAAGGAAACAGAGGCAAACAGAACCAAACAGAGCCACACAGAGCAAAACATAGACAAACAGAGCCAAACAGAGCCAAACAAAACAAAACAGATAAAAACAGATCCAAACAGAACCAAATCGAGCTAAACCGAAGCAAACTGAGCCTGGCAGAGAAGAACAGAGCCCAAGGGAGCCGGGCATAGACAGACAGAAACTTGCAGAGCCAATGGGAGACTCAAAGAGCCAAAGAGAGCATCACAGAGCCAAACAGCGCCTGACAGAGCACAACAGAGGCAAACAGAGCAAAACAGAGCCAAACAGAGCCAAACAGTGCCACACATAGCAAAACAGAGCCGGACAGAGCACAACAGAGTCAAACAGAGCAAATGAGTGCCAAGCAGAGCATGGCACAGTCGACTTGTGCTGAACAGATCCACATAAATGCCAACGGAGATACACAGAGCAAAATAGAGCAACACAAGACCAAACAGAGCATGGCAGAGCCAAACAGATCCAAAAAGAGAGTGGCAGCACCAGACAGAGCAAACTATAGCATGGCAGAGTCAAACAGATCCTGGCAGCAGCAAACAGAGCCTGGCACAGCTAAGGAGAGCCTTGCAGACCAAAGAGAGCCTCACAGAGCCAAAGAGAACACAACAGAGCAAAACAGAGGCAAACAGAGCCAAACAGAGCAAGAAGAGCAAGTCATAGCCAAACGGAGACAAGCAGAGCAAAATATAGCCAAACAGAGCCTCACAGAGCCAAAAAGAGCAAGACTTAGCTAAACAGAGGCAAACAGAAACAAACAGAGCCAAACACAGCCAGGCAGAGCATACGGAGTCAAACAGAGTTCAAACAGAGCTGAACAGAGCAAAACGGAGCAAAACAGAGCAAAAGATAGGCAGAGACCAACAGAGCCAGGCAGAGCAACACAGAGACAAACAGAGCCAAACAGCACCAAATAGAGCCTGGCAGAGCCAAAGTGAGCCTCGCAGAGCCAAACAGAGCCAAACAGAGCCAGGCAGAGCACAACAGAGGCACACAGAGCACAACAGAGGCAAACAGAAGGAAACAGAGGCAAACAGAACCAAACAGAGCCAAACAGAGCAAAACATAGACAAACAGAGCCAAACAGAGCCAAACAAAACAAAACAGATAAAAACAGATCCAAACAGAACCAAATCGAGCTAAACCGAAGCAAACTGAGCCTGGCAGAGAAGAACAGAGCCCAAGGGAGCCGGGCATAGACAGACAGAACCTTGCAGAGCCAATGGGAGTCTCAAAGAGCCAAAGAGAGCCTCATAGAGCCAAACAGCGCCTGACAGAGCACAACAGAGGCAAACAGAGCAAAACAGAGCCAAACAGAGCCAAACAGTGCCAAACATAGCAAAACAGAGCTGGACAGAGCACAACAGAGTCAAACAGAGCCAATGCGTGCCAAGCAGAGCATGGCACAGTCGACCTGTGCTGAACAGATCCACATAAAGCCCAACGGAGATACACGGAGCAAAATAGAGCAATACGAGACCAAACAGAGCATGGCAGAGCCAAACAGATCCAAAAAGAGAGTGGCAGCACCAAACAGATCCAAAGAGAGCATGGCAGAGTCAAACAGATCCTGGCAGCATCAAACAGAGCCTGGCACAGCTAAGGAGAGCCTTGCAGAGCCAAAGAGAGCCTCACAGAGCCAGAGAGAACACAACAGAGCAAAATATAGCGAAACAGAGCCTCACAGAGCCAAAAAGAGCAAGACATAGCTAAACAGAGGCAAACAGAACCAAACAGAGCCAAACACCGCCAAGCAGAGCATACCGAGCCAAACAGAGCCAAACAGAGCTGAACAGAGCAAAACAGAGCGAAACAGAGCAAAAGATAGGCAGATCCAACAGAGCCAGGCAGAGCAAAACAGAGTCAAACAGAGCCAAACAGAACGAAATAGAGCCAAACAGAACCAAAAAGAGCAAGACATAGCCAAACAGACCCAAACTGAGCAAAACGGAGGCAAACAAAGCCAAACAGGGCAAAGCAGAGCCAAACAGAGCAAAACAGAGTCAAACAGAGCCAATGAGTGCCAAACAGAGCATGGCACAGCCAACGTGTGCTGAACAGAGCCAAACAAAGCCCATTGGATCTACACAGAGCAAAAGAGAGCAACACAAGACCAAACAGCGCAACACAGAGCCAAACAGAGCCAAAAAATTGAGCGGCAGCACCAAACAGAGCCAACTAGAGTATGGCAGAGCCAAACAGATCCTGGCAGCATAAATAGAGACTGGCGAGGCCAAAGGGAGCTTCGCCGAGCCAAAATGAGTACAACAAAGCAACAGAGAGGCAAACAGAGCCAAAAAGAGCACAACAGAGGTAAACAGAGCAAAACAGAGGCAGATATAACCAAACAGAGCCAAACAGAGCAAAAAAGAGCAAAACAGAGCCAAACAGAGCCAACAGAGGAAAACTGAGCCAAACAGAGCCAAAAAGAGCAAGCCATAGCCAAACAGAGACAAACAGAGAAAAACATAACCAAACTGAGCAAAATGGAGCCAAACACAGCCAAACGGACCAAAGCAGAGCCATCGAGCCAAAAAGAGCAAAACATAGCCAAACAGAGCCAAGTATGGCCAAACAGAGCCAAACCGAGCCAACTAGAGCATGGCAGTGTCAAACAGATCCTGGCAGTGTCAAAGCGAGCCTGGTAGAGCCTAATAGAGCCTCACAGAGCCAAAGAGAGCACAACAGAGTAGAACAGAGGCAAACAGAGCCAAAAATTGAAAAAGGGGGTCTAACAGAGGCACACATTACCCGACGGATCCAAACTGAGCCAAATGGAGCCTCGCAGAGCCAGGCACAGCTAAACAGAGCCTGACAGAGCGAGACAGAGCCAGATAGCGTCAACGAGAGCCTAACAGTGCCAAACAGAGCCAAACCGAGTAAAACCGAAGCAAACCGAGTCTGGCAGAGCCAAACAGAGCCCAAGAGAGCCGAGCATAGACAAACAGAGCCTGGCAGAGCCAATGGGAGCCTCGCAGAGCCAAAGAGAGCCTCACAGAGCATAACAGAGCCAAATAGAGCACAACAGAGGCAAACAGAGCACAACAGAGGCAAACAGAGCCAAACAGAGCAAAACAGAGGCAAACAGAACCAAACAGAGCAAAACAGAAACAAACAGAGACAGAGTGAAACAGAGGCAAACAGAACAAAACAGAGCCACACAGATGCAAACAGAGCAAAACATAGCCAGACAGAGCCGAACAGAGCCAAAAAGAACAAGACATAGCCAAACAGAGCAAAATGGAGCCAAACAGAGCCAAACAGTGCCAAACATAGCAAAACAGAGCCAGACAGAGCACAACAGATTCAAACAGAGCCAATGAGTGCCAAGCAGAGTATGGCACAGCCAACTTGTGCTGAACAGAGCCACATAAATCCCAACGGAGCTACACGGAGCAAAACAAAGTAACACAAGACCAAACAGAGCATGGCAGAGCCAAACAGAACCAAAAAGAGAGTGGCAGCACCAAACAGAGCAAACTAGAGCATGGCAGAGTCAAACAGATCTTGGCAGCACCAAACAGAGCCTGGCACAGCTAGGGAGAGCCTTGCAGAGCCAAAGAGAGCCTCACAGAGCCAGAGAGAGCACGACAGAGCAAAACAGAGGCAAACAGAGCAAAACAGAGCAAAACAGAATCAGCCAAAGCCAAACAGAGAACAGCAGAGCCAAACAGAGCAAAGTATAGGCAAAGAGAGCCAAACAGAGCCATACAGAGCCGAACAGAGCACAACAGAGGCACACAGAGCCAAACAGAGCAAGGCAGAAGCAAGCAGAGGGAAACATAGCCAAACAGAGCAAGACAGAGCCAAAGAGAGCCGAGCAGAGAACAACAGATGCAAACAGAGCCAAGCAGAGGCCAATAGAACCAAACATAGACAAACAGAGCCAAACAGCACCAAATAGAGCCTGGCAGAGCCAAAGTGTGCCTCGCAGAGCCAAACAGAGACAAAGAGAGCCAGGCAGAGCACAACAGATGCACATAGAGCAAAATAGAGGCAAACAGAGCAAGACAGAGCCAAACAGAGCACAACAGAGCCAAACGGAGCGAAACGTAGACAAACAGATCCAAACAGAACGAAACAGAACAAAACAGAGAAAAAGAAAGCAAACCAGAGCCAAACCGAGCTAAACTGAAGCAAACCGAGCCTGGCAGAGGCAAACAGAGCCCAAGGGAGCTGGGCATAGACAAACAGAGCCTGGCAGAGCCAAGGGAGCCTCAAAGAGCCAAAGAGAGCCTCACAGAGCCAAACAGAGCACAACAGAGGCAAACAGAGCAACACAGAGGCAAACAGAGTCAAACAGCACCAAATAGAGCCTGGCAGAGCCAAGGTGAGCCTCGCAGAGCCAAACAGAGCCAAACAGAGCCAGGCAGAGCACAACAGAGGCACACAGAGCAAAACAGAGGCAAACAGAGCAAGACAGAGCCAAACAGAGCCAAACAGAGCACAACAGAGGCAAACAGAAGGAAACAGAGGCAAACAGAACCAAACAGAGCCAAACAGAGCAAAACATAGACAAACAAAGCCAAACAGAGCTAAACAGAACAAAACAGAGAAAAACAGAGCCAAACAGAGTCAAATCGAGATAAACCGAAGCAAACCGAGACTGGCAGAGCCAAACAGAGCCCAAGGGAGCAGGGCATAGACAAACAGAGCCTGGCAGAGTCAATGGGCGCCTCGAACATCCAAAGAGAGCCTTACAGAGCCAAACAGAGCCAAACAGAGCACAACAGAGGCAAACAGAGCAAAACAGAGGCAAACAGAGCCAAACACAGCGAAACAGAGGCAAACAGAGCCAGACAGAGTTAAACAGAGGCAAACAGAGTAAAACATAGCCATTCAGAGCCGAATTGAGCCAAAAAAGCAAGACATAGCCAAACAGAGCAAAATGGAGCCAAACAGAGCCAAACAGAGCCAAACATAGCAAAACAGAGCCGGATAGAACACAACAGAGTCAAACAGAGCCAAAGGGAGCCTTGAAGTGCCAAGAGAGCCTCACAGAGCCAAACAGAGCCTGACAGAGCACAACAGAGGCAAACAGAGCAAAGCAGAGCCAAACAGAGCCAAACAGTGCCAAACATAGCAAAACAGAGCCGGAGAGAGCACAACAGAGTCAAACAGAGCCAATGAGTGCCAAGCAGAGCATGGCACAGTCGACTTGTGCTGAACAGAGCCACATAAAGCCCAACGGAGCTACACAGAGCAAAATAGAGCAACACAAGACCAAACAGAGCATGGCAGAGCCAAACAGACCCAAAAAGAGAGTGGCAGCACCAAACAGAGCAAACTAGAGCATGGCAGCGTCAAACAGATCCTGGCAGCAGCAAACAGAGCCTGGCACAGCTAAGGAGAGCCTTGCAGAGCCAAAGAGAGCCTCACAGAGCCAAAGAGAACATAACAGAGCAAAACAGAGGCAAACAGAGCCAAACAGAGCAAGAAGAGCAAGTCATAGCCAAACGGAGACAAGCAGAGCAAAATAAAGCCAAACAGAGCCTCACAGAGCCAAAAAGAGCAAGACTTAGCTAAACAGAGCCAAACACAGCCAAGCAGAGCATACGGAGTCAAACAGAGCCAAACAGAGCTGAACAGAGCAAAACAGAGCGAAACAGAGCAAAAGATAGGCAGAGACCAACAGAGCCAGGCAGAGCAAAACAGAGTCAAACAGAGCCAAACAGAACGAAATAGAGTCAAATAGAACCAAAGAGAGCAAGACATAGCCAAACAGACCCAAACTGAGCAAAACGGAGGCAAACAGAGCGAAACATGGCAAAGCAGAGCCAAACAGAGAAAACAGAGTCAAACAGAGCCAATGAGTGCCAAACAGAGCATGGCACAGCCAATGTGTGCTGAACAGAGCCAAACAAAGCCCAATGGATCTACACAGAGCAAAAGAGAGCAACACAAGACCAAACAGTGCAACACAGAGCCAAACAGAGCCAAAATATTGAGCGGCAGTACCAAACAGAGACAACTAGAGTATGGAAGAGCCAAACAGATCCTGGCAGCATAAACAGAGACTGGCAGAGCCACAGGGAGCCTCGCTGAGCCAGAAAGAGCACAACAAAGCAACAGAGAGGCAAACAGCCATGCAGAGCACAACAGAGGCAAACAGAGCAAAACAGAGGCAAATATAACCAAACAGAGCCAGACAGAGCAACACAGAGCCACACAGAGCCAACAGAGCAAAACTGAGCCAAACATAGCCAAAAGGAGCAAGCCATAGCCAAACAGAGACAAACAGAGCAAAACATAGCCAAACAGAGGCAAACAGAACCAAACAGAGCCAAACACAGCCAAACAGAGCATACGGAGCAAAACAGAGCCAAACAGAGCAAAACATCGGCAGAGACTAACAGAGCCAGGCAGAGCAAAACAGAAGCAAACTGAGCCAAACAGAGCAAAACAGAGGCAAACAGAACAAAACAGAGCCAAACAGAGCCAGGGAGAGCCCAACAGAGGCACACAGAGCAAAACAGAGACAAACAGAGCAAGATCGAGCCAAACAGAGCCAAAGAGAGCACAACAGAGGCAAACAGAAGGAAACAGAGGCAAACTTAACTAACAGAGCCAAACAGAGCAAAACATAGACAAACAGAGCCAAACAGAGCCAAACAGTGCCAAACATAGCAAAACAGAGCCGGACAGAGAACAACAGAGTTAAACAGAGCCAATGAGTGCCAAGCAGAGCATGGCACAGTCGACTTGTGCTGAACAGAGCCACATAAATGCCAACGGAGAGACACGGAGCAAAATAGAGCAACACGAGACCAAACAGAGCATGGCAGAGCCAAACAGACCCAAAAAGAGAGTGGCAGCACCAAACAGAGCAAATTAGAGCATGGCAGTCGTCAAACAGATCCTGGCAGCACCAAAGAGAGCTTGGCACAGCTAAGGAGAGCCTTGCAGACCAAAGAGGGCCTCACAGAGCCAGAGAGAACACAACAGAGCAAAATATAGCGAAACAGAGCCTCACAGAGCCAAAAAGAGCAAGACATAGCTAAACAGAGGCAAACAGAACCAAACAGAGCCAAACACAGCCAAGCAGAGCATACGGAGCCAAACAGATCCAAACAGAGCTGAACAGAGCAAAACAGAGCGAAACAGAGCAAAAGATAGGCAGAGACCAACAGAGACAGGCAGAGCAAAACAGAGTCAAACAGAGCCAAACAGAACGAAATAGAGTCAAGTAGAACCAAAAAGAGCAAGACATAGCCAAACAGACCCAAATTGAGCAAAACGGAGGCAAACAGATTGAAACATGGCAAAGCAGAGCCAAACAGAGAAAACAGAGTCAAACAGAGCCAATGAGTGCCAAACGGAGCATGGCACAGCCAACGTGTGCTGAACAGAGCCAAACAAAGCCCATTGGATCTACACAGAGCAAAAGAGAGCAACACAAGACCAAACAGCGCAACACAGAGCCAAACAGAGCCAAAAAATTGAGCGGCAGCACCAAACAGAGCCAACTAGAGTATGGCAGAGCCAAACAGATCCTGGCAGCATAAACAGAGACGGGAAGAGCCAAAGGGAGCCTCGCCGAGCCAAAAAGAGTACAAAAAAGCAACAGAGAGGCAAACAGAGCCATACAGAGCACAACAGCGGTAAACAGAGCAAAACAGAGGCAAATATAACCAAACAGAGCCAAAAAGAGCAACACAGAGCAAAACAGAGCCAAACAGAGCCAACAGAGGAAAACTGAACCAAACAGAGCCAAAAAGAGCAAGCCATAGCCAAACAGAGACAAACAGAGAAAAACATAACCAAACTGAGCAAAATGGAGCCAAACACAGCCAAATGGACCAAAGCAGAGCCATTGAGCCAAAAAGAGCAAAACATAGCCAAACAGAGCCAAGTATAGCCAAACAGAGCCAAACCGAGCCAACTAGAGCATGGCAGTGTCAAACAGATCCTGGCAGCGCCAAAGCGAGCCTGGTAGAGCCTAATAGAGCCTCACAGAGCCAAAGAGAGCACAACAGAGTAGAACAGAGGCAAACAGAGCCAAAAATTGAAAAAGGGGGTCTAACAGAGGCACACATTACCCGACGGATCCAAACAGAGCCAAATGGAGCCTCGCAGAGCCAGGCACAGCTAAACAGAGCCTGACAGAGCGAGACAGAGCCAGATAGCGTCAACGAGAGCCTAACAGTGCCAAACAGAGCCAAACCGAGTAAAACCGAAGCAAACCGAGTCTGGCAGAGCCAAACAGAGCCCATGAGAGCCGGGCATAGACAAACAGAGCCTGGCAGAGCCAATGGGAGCCTCGCAGAGCCAAAGAGAGCCTCACAGAGCATAACAGAGCCACATAGAGCACAACAGAGGCAAATAGAGCACAACAGAGGCAAACAGAGCCAAACAGAGCAAAAAAGAGGCAAACAGAACCAAACAGAGCAAAACAGAAGCAAACAGAGACAAACAGAGTGAAACAGAGGCAAACAGAACAAAACAGAGCCACACAGATGCAAACAGAGCAAAACATAGCCAGACAGAGCCGAACAGAGCCAAAAAGAACAAGACATAGCCAAACAGAGCAAAATGGAGCCAAACAGAGCCAAACAGTGCCAAACATAGCAAAACAGAGCCAGACAGAGCACAACAGATTCAAACAGAGCCAATGAGTGCCAAGCAGAGTATGGCACAATCAACTTGTGCTGAACAGAGCCACATAAATCCCAAAGGAGCAACACGGAGCAAAACAAAGTAACACAAGACCAAACAGAGCATGGCAGAGCCAACCAGAACCAAAAAGAGAGTGGCAGCACCAAACAGAGCAAACTAGAGCATGGCAGAGTCAAACAGATCTTGGCAGCACCAAATAGAGCCTGGCACAGCTAAGGAGAGCATTGCAGAGCCAAAGAGAGCCTCACAGAACCAAAGAGAGCACAACAGAGCCAAACAGAGCCGAACAGAGCCAAACAGAGCAAAACAGAATCAGCCAAAGCCAAACAGAGAACAACAGAGGCAAACAGATCAAAGTGTAGGCAAGCAGAGCCAAACAGAGCCAAAGAGAGCCAAACAGAGAACAACAGAGGCAAACAGAGGGAAGCAGAGGGCAACAGAACCAACCAGTGACAAACAGAGCCACACAGCACCAAATAGAGCCTGGCAGAGCCAAAGTGTGCCTCGCAGAGCGAAACAGAGCCAAGCAGAGCCAGGCAGAGCACAACAGAGGCACACAGAGCAAAACAGGGACAAACAGAGCAAGAGAGAGCCAAACAGAGCCAAATAGAGCACAACAGATGCAAACAGAGGGAAGCAGAGGGCATCAGAACCAAACAGAGACAAACAGAGCAAAACATAGAGAAACAGAGCCACACAGAGCCAAACAGAGCCAAACAGTGCCAAACATAGCAAAACAGAGCCGGACAGAGCACAACAGAGTTAAACAGAGCGAATGAGTGCCAAGCAGAGCATGGCACAGTCGACTTGCGCTGAACAGAGCCACATAAATGACAACGGATATACACGGAGCAAAATAGAGCAACACAAGACCAAACAGAGCATGGCAGAGCCAAACAGATCCAAAAAGAGAGTGGCAGCACCAGACAGAGCAAACTAGAGCTTGGCAGAGTCAAACAGATCCTGGCAGCAACAAACAGAGCCTGGCACAGCTAAGGAGAGCCTTGCAGAGCCAAAGAGAGCCTCACAGAGCCAAAGAGAACACAACAGAGCAAAACAGAGGCAAACAGAGCCAAACAGAGCCAGAAGAGCAAGTCATAGCCAAACGGAGACAAGCAGAGCAAAATAAAGCCAAACAGAGCCTCACAGAGCCAAAAAGAGCAAGACATAGCTAAACAGAGGCAAACAGAACCAAACACAGCCAAACACAGCCAGGCAGAGCATACGGAGTCAAACAGAGCCAAACAGAGCTGAACAGAGCAAAACAGAGCGAAACAGAGCAAAAGATAGGCAGAGACCAACAGAGCCAGGCAGAGCAAAACAGAGTCAAACAGAGCCAAACAGAACGAAATAGAGCCAAATAGAACCAAAAAGAGCAAGCCATAGCCAGACAGTCCCAAACTGAGCAAAACGGAGGCAAACAGAGCGAAACATGGCAAAGCAGAGCCAAACAGAGAAAACAGAGTCAAACAGAGCCAATGAGTGCCAAACAGAGCATGGCACAGCCAACGTGTGCTGAACAGAGCCAAACAAAGCCCAATGGATCTACACAGAGCAAAAGAGAGCAACACAAGACCAAACAGTGCAACACAGAGCCAAACAGAACCAAAAATTGAGCGGCAGCACCAAACAGAGACAACTAGAGTATGGCAGAGCCAAACAGATCCTGGCAGCATAAACAGAGACTGGCAGAGCCAAAGGGAGCCTCGCCGAGCCAAAAAGAGCACAACAAAGCAACAGAGAGGCATACAGAGCCATACAGAGCACAACAGAGCCAAACAGAGCCAAAAGGAGCAAGCCATAGCCAAACAGAGACAAACAGAGCAACACAGAGCCAAACAGAGCCAACAGAGCAAAACTGAGCCAAACAGAGCCAAAAGGAGCAAGCCATAGCCAAACAGAGACAAACAGAGCAAAACATAGCCAAACAGAGGCAAACAGAACCAAACAGAGCCAAACACAGCCAAACAGAGCATACAGAGCAAAACAGAGCCAATCAGAGCAAAAGATCGGCAGAGACTAACAGAGCCAGGAAGAGCAAAACAGAAGCAAACAGAGCCAAACAGAGCAAAACAGAGGCAAACAGAACAGAACAGAGCCAAACAGAGGCAAACAGAGCAAAACATAGCCAAACAGAGCTGAACAGAGCCAAAAAGAACAAGACATAGCCAAACAGATCAAAATGGAGCCAAACAGAGCCAAACAGTGCCAAACATAGCAAAGCAGAGCCAGACAGAGCACAACAGATTCAAACAGAGCCAATGAGTGCGAAGAAGAGTATGGCACAGCCAACCTGTGCTGAACAGAGCCACATAAATCCCAACGGAGCTACACGGAGCAAAACAAAGCAACACAAGACCAAACAGAGCATGGCAGAGCCAGACAGAACCAAAAAGAGAGTGGCAGCACCAAACAGAGCAAACTAGAACATGGCAGAGTCAAACAGATCTTGGCAGCACCAAACAGAGCCTGGCACTGCTAGGGAGAGCCTTGCAGAGCCAAAGAGAGCCTCACAGAGACATAGAGAGCACAACAGAGCAAAACAGAGGCAAACAGAGCCAAACAGAGCGAAACAGAATCAGCCAAAGCTAAACAGAGAACAACAGAGCCAAACAGAGCAAAGCATAGGCAAAGAGAGCCAAACAGATTCATACAGAGCCGAACAGAGCACGACAGAGGCAAACGGAGCCAACCAGAGGCAAACAGAGCCAAACAGAGCAAGACAGAGCCAAACAGAGCCAAACAGAGCACAACAGAGGCAAGCAGAGGGAAACATCACCAAACAGAGCCAAACAGAACACGACAGAGTCAAAGAGAGCCAAACAGAGAACAACAGAGACAAACAGAGGGAAGCAGAGGGCAACAGAACCAAACAGAAACAAACAGAGCCAAACAGCACCAAATAGAGCCTGGCAGAGCCAAAGTGTGCCTCGCAGAGCCAAACAGAGCCAAACAAAGCCACGCAGAGCACAACAGAGGCACACAGAGCAAGACTTGATCCAAACAGAGCCAAACAGAGCACAACAGAGGCAAACAGAAGGAAACATGGGCAAACAGAACCAAACAGAGCCAAACAGAGCAAAACATAGAGAAACAGAGCCACACAGAGCCAAACAGAGCCAAACAGTGCCAAACATAGCAAAACAGAGCCGGACAGAGCACAACAGAGTTAAACAGAGCGAATGAGTGCCAAGCAGAGCATGGCACAGTCGACTTGTGCTGAACAGAGCCACATAAATGACAACGGATATACACGGAGCAAAATAGAGCAACACAAGACCAAACAGAGCATGGCAGAGCCAAACGGATCCAAAAAGAGAGTGGCAGCACCAGACAGAGCAAACTAGAGCATGGCAGAGTCAAACAGATCCTGGCAGCAACAAACAGAGCCTGGCACAGCTAAGGAGAGCCTTGCAGAGCCAAAGAGAGCCTCACAGAGCCAAAGAGAACACAACAGAGCAAAACAGAGGCAAACAGAGCCAAACAGAGCCAGAAGAGCAAGTCATAGCCAAACGGAGACAAGCAGAGCAAAATAAAGCCAAACAGAGCCTCACAGAGCCAAAAAGAGCAAGACATAGCTAAACAGAGGCAAACAGAACCAAACACAGCCAAACACAGCCAGGCAGAGCATACGGAGTCAAACAGAGCCAAACAGAGCTGAACAGAGCAAAACAGAGCGAAACAGAGCAAAAGATAGGCAGAGACCAACAGAGCCAGGCAGAGCAAAACAGAGTCAAACAGAGCCAAACAGAACGAAATAGAGCCAAATAGAACCAAAAAGAGCAAGCCATAGCCAGACAGTCCCAAACTGAGCAAAACGGAGGCAAACAGAGCGAAACATGGCAAAGCAGAGCCAAACAGAGAAAACAGAGTCAAACAGAGCCAATGAGTGCCAAACAGAGCATGGCACAGCCAACGTGTGCTGAACAGAGCCAAACAAAGCCCAATGGATCTACACAGAGCAAAAGAGAGCAACACAAGACCAAACAGTGCAACACAGAGCCAGACAGAACCAAAAATTGAGCGGCAGCACCAAACAGAGACAACTAGAGTATGGCAGAGCCAAACAGATCCTGGCAGCATAAACAGAGACTGGCAGAGCCAAAGGGAGCCTCGCCGAGCCAAAAAGAGCACAACAAAGCAACAGAGAGGCATACAGAGCCATACAGAGCACAACAGAGCCAAACAGAGCCAACAGAGCAAAACTGAGCCAAACAGAGCCAAAAGGAGCAAGCCATAGCCAAACAGAGACAAACAGAGCAACACAGAGCCAAACAGAGCCAACAGAGCAAAACTGAGCCAAACAGAGCCAAAAGGAGCAAGCCATAGCCAAACAGAGACAAACAGAGCAAAACATAGCCAAACAGAGGCAAACAGAACCAAACAGAGCCAAACACAGCCAAACAGAGCATACAGAGCAAAACAGAGCCAATCAGAGCAAAAGATCGGCAGAGACTAACAGAGCCAGGAAGAGCAAAACAGAAGCAAACAGAGCCAAACAGAGCAAAACAGAGGCAAACAGAACAGAAGAGAGCCAAACAGAGGCAAACAGAGCAAAACATAGCCAAACAGAGCTGAACAGAGCCAAAAAGAACAAGACATAGCCAAACAGATCAAAATGGAGCCAAACAGAGCCAAACAGTGCCAAACATAGCAAAGCAGAGCCAGACAGAGCACAACAGATTCAAACAGAACCAATGAGTGCGAAGAAGAGTATGGCACAGCCAACCTGTGCTGAACAGAGCCACATAAATCCCAACGGAGCTACACGGAGCAAAACAAAGCAACACAAGACCAAACAGAGCATGGCAGAGCCAAAAAGAAACAAAAAGAGAGTGGCAGCACCAAACAGAGCAAACTAGAACATGGCAGAGTCAAACAGATCTTGGCAGCACCAAACAGAGCCTGGCACTGGTAGGGAGAGCCTTGCAGAGCCAAAGAGAGCCTCACAGAGACATAGAGAGCACAACAGAGCAAAACAGAGGCAAACAGAGCCAAACAGAGCGAAACTGAATCAGCCAAAGCCAAACAGAGAACAACAGAGCCAAACAGAGCAAAGCATAGGCAAAGAGAGCCAAACAGAGTCATACAGAGCCGAACAGAGCACGACAGAGGCAAACAGAGCCAAACAGAGGGAAACAGAATCAGCCAAAGCTAAACAGAGAACAACAGAGCCAAACAGAGCAAAGCATAGGCAAAGAGAGCCAAACAGAGTCATACAGAGCCGAACAGAGCACGACAGAGGCAAACAGAGCCAACCAGAGGCAAACAGAGCCAAACAGAGCAAGACAGAGCCAAACAGAGCCAAACAGAGCACAACAGAGGCAAGCAGAGGGAAACATCACCAAACAGAGCCAAACAGAACACGACAGAGCCAAAGAGAGCCAAACAGAGAACAACAGAGACAAACAGAGGGAAGCAGAGGGCAACAGAACCAAACAGAAACAAACAGAGCCAAACAGCACCAAATAGAGCCTGGCAGAGCCAAAGTGTGCCTCGCAGAGCCAAACAGAGCCAAACAAAACCAGGCAGAGCACAACAGAGGCACACAGAGCAAAACAGAGGCAAACAGAGCAAGACTTGATCCAAACAGAGCCAAACAGAGCACAACAGAGGCAAACAGAAGGAAACAGAGGCAAACAGAACCAAACAGAGCCAAACAGAGCAAAACATAGACAAACAGCGCCAAACAGAGCCAAACAGAACAAAAGAGAGATAAAAAAAGCATGCCAGAGCCAAACCGAGCTAAACCGAGCCTGGCAGAGCAGAACAGAGCCCAAGGGAGCCGGGCATAGACAAACAGAGCCTGGCAGAGCCAATGTGAGCCTCAAACAGCCAAAGAGAGCCTCACAGAGCCAAACAGAGGCAAAGAGAGCACAACAGAGGCAAACAGAGCAACACAGAGGCAAACAGAGTCAAACAGCACCAAATAGAGCCTGGCAGAGCCAAAGTGAGCCTCGCAGAGCCAAACAGAGCCAAACAGAGCCAGGCAGAGCACAACAGAGGCACACAGAGCACAACAGAGGCAAACAGAAGGAAACAGAGGCAAACAGAACCAAACAGAGCCAAACAGAGCAAAACATAGACAAACAGAGCCAAACAGAGCCAAACAAAACAAAACAGATCAAAACAGATCCAAACAGAACCAAATCGAGCTAAACCGAAGCAAACTGAGCCTGGCAGAGAAGAACAGAGCCCAAGGGAGCCGGGCATAGACAGACAGAGCCTTGCAGAGCCAATGGGAGTCTCAAAGAGCCAAAGAGAGCTTCACAGAGCCAAACAGCGCCTGACAGAGCACAACAGAGGCAAACAGAGCAAAACAGAGCCAAACAGAGCCAAACAGTGCCAAACATATCAAAACAGAGCCGGACAGAGCACAACAGAGTCAAACAGAGCCAATGAGTGCCAAGCAGAGCATGGCAGAGTCGACCTGTGCTGAACAGATCCACATAAAGCCCAACGGAGCAAAAGAGAGCAACACGAGACCAAACAGAGCATGGCAGAGCCAAACAGACCCAAAAAGAGAGTGGCAGCACCAAACAGAGCCAACTAGAGCATGGCAGAGTCAAACAGATCCTGGCAGCAGCAAACAGAGCCTGGCACAGCTAAGGAGAGCCTTGCAGAGCCAAAGAGAGCCTCACAGAGCCAGAGAGAACACAACAGAGCAAAATATAGCGAAACAGAGCCTCACAGAGCCAAAAAGAGCAAGACATAGCTAAACAGAGGCAAACAGAACCAAACAGAGCCAAACACAGCCAAGCAGAGCATACGGAAGCAAACAGAGCCAAACAGAGCTGAGCAGAGCAAAACAGAGCGAAACAGAGCAAAAGATAGGCAGAGACCAACAGAGCCAGGCAGAGCGAAACAGAGTCAAACAGAGCCAAACAGAACGAAATAGAGCCAAATTGAAACAAAAAGAGCAAGACATAGCCTAACAGACCCAAACTGAGCAAAACGGAGGCAAACAGAGTGAAACATGGCAAAGCAGAGCCAAACAGAGAAAACAGAGTCAAACAGAGCCAATGAGTGCCAAACGGAGCATGGCACAGCCAACGTGTGCTGAACAGAGCCAAACAAAGCCCAATGGATCTACACAGAGCAAAAGAGAGCAACACAAGACCAAACAGCGCAACACAGAGCCAAACAGAGCCAAAAAATTGAGCGGCAGCACCAAACAGAGCCAACTAGAGTATGGCAGAGCCAAACAGATCCTGGCAGCATAGACAGAGACTGGCAGAGCCAAAGGGAGCCTCGCCGAGCCAAAAAGAGTACAAAAAAGCAACAGAGAGGCAAACAGAGCCATAAGAGCACAACAGAGGTAAACAGAGCAAAACAGAGGCAAATATAACCAAACAGATCCAAACAGAGCAACACAGAGCCAAACAGAGCCAACAGAGCATGGCAGTGTCAAACAGATCCTGGCAGTGCCAATGCGAGCCTGGTTTAGCCTAATAAAGCCTCACAGAGCCAAAGAGAGCACAACAGAGTAGAACAGAGGCAAACAGAGCCAAAAATTGAAAAAGGGGGTCTAACAGAGGCACACATTACCCGACGGATCCAAACAGAGCCAAATGGAGCCTCGCAGAGCCAGGCACAGCTAAACAGAGCCTGACAGAGCGAGACAGAGCCAGATAGCGTCAACGAGAGCCTAACAGTGCCAAACAGAGCCAAACCGAGTAAAACCGAAGCAAACCGAGTCTGGCAGAGCCAAACAGAGCCCAAGAGAGCCGGGCATAGACAAACAGAGCTTGGCAGAGCCAATGGGAGCCTCGCAGAGCATAACAGAGCCAAACAGAGCACAACAGAGGCAAACAGAGCCAAACAGAGCAAAACAGAGGCAAACAGAACCAAACAGAGCAAAACAGAAGCAAACAGAGACAAACAGAGTGAAACAGAGGCAAACAGAACAACACAGAGCCACACAGATGCAAACAGAGCAAAACAGAGCCAGACAGAGCCGAACAGAGCCAAAAAGAACAAGACATAGCGAAACAGAGCAAAATGGTGCCAAACAGAGCCAAACAGTGCCAAACATGGCAAAACAGAGCCAGACAGAGCACAACAGATTCAAACAGAGCCAATGAGTGCCAAGCAGAGTATGGCACAATCAACTTGTGCTGAACAGAGCCACATAAATCCCAACGGAGCAACACGGAGCAAAACAAAGTAACACAAGACCAAACAGAGCATGGCAGAGCCAACCAGAACCAAAAAGAGAGTGGCAGCACCAAACAGAGCAAACTAGAGCATGGCAGAGTCAAACAGATCTTGGCAGCACCAAATAGAGTCTGGCACAGCTAAGGAGAGCATTGCAGAGCCAAAGAGAGCCTCACAGAACCAAAGAGAGCATAACAGAGCCAAACAGAGCCGAACAGAGCCAAACAGAGCAAAACAGAATCAGCCAAAGCCAAACAGAGAACAACAGAGGCAAACAGAGCAAAGTGTAGGCAAAGAGAGCCAAACAGAGCCAAAGAGAGCCAAACAGAGAACAACAGAGGCAAACAGAGGGAAGCAGAGGGCAACAGAACCAAACAGTGACAAACAGAGCCAAACAGCACCAAATAGAGCCTGGCAGAGCCAAGGTGTGCCTCGCAGAGCGAAACAGAGCTAAGCAGAGCCAGGCAGAGCACAACAGAGGCACACAGAGCAAAACAGAGACAAACAGAGCATGGCAGAGCCAAACAGAGCCAAATAGAGCACAACAGAGGCAAACAGAGGGAAGCAGAGGGCAACAGAACCAAACAGAGACAAACAGAGCCAAACAGCACCAAATAGAGCCTGGCAGAGCCAAAGTGTGCCTCGCAGAGCCAAACAGAGCCAAGCAGAGCCAGGCAGAGCACAACAGAGGCACACAGAGCAAAACAGAGACAAACAGAGCATGACAGAGCCAAACAGAGCCAAATAGAACACAACAGAGGCAAACAGAGGGAAGCAGAAGGCAACAGAACCAAACAGAGACAAACAGAGACAAACAGCACCAAATAGAGCCTGGCAGAGCCAAAGTGTGCCTCGCAGAGCCAAACAGAGCCAAACAGAGCCAGGCAGAGCACAACAGAGGCAAACAGAGCAAAACAGAGACAAACAGAGCACAACAGAGGCAAACAGAAGGAAACAGAGGCAAACTGAACTAAACAGAGCCAAACAGAGCAAAACATAGAAAAACAGAGGCAAACAGAGCCAAACAGAGCAAAACATAGACAAACAGAGCCAAACAGAGCCAAACAGAACAAACCAGAGAAAAACAAAGCAAACCAGAGCTAAACCGAGCTAAACCGAAGCAAACCGAGCTTGGCAGAGCCGAACAGAGCCCAAGGGAGCCGGGCATAGACAAGCAGAGCCTGGCAGAGCCAATGGGAGCCTCGAAGAGCCAAAGAGAGCCTCACAGAGCCAAACAGAGCCAAACAGAGCACATCAGAGGCAAACAGAGCCACACACAGTGAAACAGAGGCAAACAGAGTCAGACAGAGTTAAACAGAGGCAAACAGAGTAAAACATAGCCATTCAGAGCCGACCTGAGCCAAAAAAGCAAGACATAGCCAAACACAGCAAAATGGAGCCAAACAGAGCCAAACAGTGCCAAACATAGCAAAACAGAGCCGGATAGAACACAACAAATTCAAACAGAGCCAATGAGTGCCAAGCAGAGCATGGCACAGCCAACATGTGCTGAACAGAGCCACATAATTCCCAACAGAGCTACACGGAGCAAAGCAAAGCAACACAAGACCAATCAGAGCATGGCAGAGCCAAACAGAACCAAAAGAGAGCGGCAGCACCAAACAGAGCAAACTAGAGCATGGCAGAGTCAAACAGATCTTGGCAGCACCAAACAGAGCCTGGCACAGCTAAGGAGAGCATTGCAGAGCCAAAGAGAGCCTCACAGAGCCAAAGAGAGCACAACAGAGCCAAACAGAGCCAAACAGAGCCAAACAGAGCAAAACAGAATCAGCCAAAGCCAAACAGAGAACAACAGAGCCGAACAGAGCAAAGTATAGGCAAAGAGAGCCAAACAGAGCCACACAGAGCCGAACAGAGCACTACAGAGGCACACAGAGCCAAACGGAGGACAACAGAGTCAAGCAGAGGGAAAAATAGCCAAACAGAGCAAGACAGAGCCAAAGAGAGCCAAACAGAGAACGACAGAGGCAAACTGAGGGAAGCAGAGGGCAACAGAACCAAACAGAGAGAAACAGAGCCAAACAGCACCAAATAGAGCCTGGCAGAGCCAAAGTGTGCCTCGCAGAGCCAAACAGAGACAAAGAGAGCCAGGCAGAGCACAACAGAGGCACACAGAGCAAAACAGAGGCAAACAGAGCAAGACAGAGCCAAACAGAGCCAAACAGAGCACAACAGAGGCAAACAGAAGGAAACAGAGGCAAACAGAACCAAACAGAGCCAAACAGAGCAAAACATAGACAAACAGAGCAAAACAGAAACAAACAGAACAAAACAGAGAAAAACAAAGCAAACCTGAGCCAAACCGAGCTAAACCGATGCAAACCGAGCTTGGCAGAGCCAAACAGAGCCCAAAGGAGCCGTGCATAGACAAACAGATCCTGGCAGAACCAATGGGAGCCTCAAAGAACCAAAGAGAGCCTCACAGAGCCAAACAGAGCCAAACAGAGCACAACAGAGGCAAACAGAGCAACACAGAGGCAAACGGATCCAAACAGCACCAACAGAGGCAAACTGAGGGAAGCAGAGGGCAACAGAACCATACAGAGAGAAACAGAGCCAAACAGCACCAAATAGAGCCTGGTAGATCCAAAGTGAGTCTCGCAGAGCCAAACAGAGCCAAACAGAGCCAGGCAGTGCACAACAGAGGCACACAAAGCAAAACAGAGGCAAACAGAGCAAGACAGAGGCAAACAGAGCCAAACAGAGCACAACAGAGGCAAACAGAAGGAAACAGAGGCAAACAGAACCAAACAGAGCCAAACAGAGCAAAACATAGACAAACAGAGCCAAACAGAGCCGAACAGAGCAAAACAGAGCAAAACAGAGAAAAACAGAGCCAAACAGAGCCAAACATAGCAAAACAGAGCCAGACAGAGCACAACAGATTCAAACAGAGCCAATGAGTGCGAAGCAGAGCATGGCACAATCAACTTGTGCTGAACAGAGCCACATATATCCCAACGGAGCTACACGGAGCAAAACAAAGCAACACAAGACCAAGCAGAGCATGGCAGAGCCAAACAGAACCAAAAAGAGAGTGGCAGAACCAAATAGAGCAAACTAGAGCATGGCAGAGTCAAACAGATCCTGGCAGCACCAAACAGAGCCTGGCACAGCTAAGGAGAGCCTTGCAGAGCCAAAGAGAGCCTCACAGAGCCAAAGAGAGCACAACAGAGCAAAACAGAGGCAAACAGAACCCAACAGAGCCAAACAGATCAAAACATAGACAAACAGAGCCATAAAGAACAAAACAGAGAAAAACAGAGCCAAACTGAGCCAAAAAGAGCAAGACATATCCAAACAAAGTGAAACAGAGCCAAACAGATCCAAAAAGAGCAAACAGAGCCAAATAGAGCAAAACAGAGCCAAACAGAACCAAAAAGAGAGTGGCAGCACCAAATAGAGCAAACTAGGGCATGGCAGAGTCATACAGATCCTGGCAGCACCAAACAGAGCCTGGCACAGCTAAGGAGAGCCTTGCAGTGCCAAAGAGAGCCTCACAGAGCCAAATAGAGCACAACAGAGCAAATCAGAGGCAAACAGAACCAAACAGAGCCAAACAGAGCCAAAACATAGACAAACAGAGCCATAAAGAACAAAACAGAGAAAAACAGAGCCAAACTGAGCCAAAAAGAGCAAGACATAGCCAAACAGAGTGAAACAGAGCCAAACAGATCCAAAAAGAGCAAACAGAGGCAAATAGAGCAAAACAGAGCCAAACAGAACCAAAAAGAGACTAATAGAGCAAAACAGTGCCTTACAGAGCAGAACAGAGCTAAACAGATCAAAAGAGAGAAAAACTGAGCCAACAGAGCCAAACAGAGCCAAAGAGAGCCAAAAAGAGCCACACATAGCCGAACAGACACAAACAGAACAAAACAGAGCCAAAAAGATCCAAACAGTGCCAAACAGAGCAAAACAGAGACAAACAGAGCCAAACAGAGCAATACAGAGCATGGCAGAGCCAGACAGACCAAAACAGAGCCAAACAGAGCCATACAGTGCAGAACAGAGCCAAAAAGAGCAAGATATAGCCAAACAGAGGCAAACAGAACACAACAGAGCCAGACAGAGAGAAACAGAGTCAAACAGAGCCAACGAGTGCGAAACAGAGCATGGCAAAGCCAACCTGTGCTGAACAGAGACAAACAAAGTCCAATGGAGCTACACAGAGCAAAACAGAGCCAAACAGAACCGAAAAGAGAGTCGCAGCACCAACCAGAGCCAACTAGATCATGGCAGAGTCAAACAGATCCTGGCAGCAGCAAACAGAGACTGGCAGAGCCAAAGAGAGCATCGCTGAGCCAAAGAGAGCACAACAGAGCAAGAGAGAAGCAAACAGAGCTTACAGAGCCAAACAGAGTCAAACAGAGCCAGACAGAGCAACATAGAGCCAAACAGAACCAATAAGAGCAAGACATAGCCAAACTGAGCCAAACAGAGGAAAACGGAGTCAGACAGAGACACACAGAGCCAAACAGAGCAACACAGAGCATGGCAGAGGCAGACAGAGCAAAACAGTGCCAAACAGAGGCAAGCAGTGAAGAACAGAGCCAAACGTAACCTAATAGAGCCAAACAAAGCCAAGCAGAGCAAATCAGAGACTGGCAGCACCAAACAGAGCCAACAAGAGCTTGGCAGATCTAAACAGACCCTGGCAACACCAAAAAGTGCATAAGAGTGACAAACAGAGCCAAACAGATTCTAGCAGAGACAGAAAGATTCTGGCAGAGACAGAAGAGCCGAACAGAGTAAAACATAACATGGCAGAGCCAAACAGAGCCAAACATAACATGGCAGAGACTAACAAAGCTCAACGGAGCCTGGCAGGGCCTGGCAGAGCCAAACAGAGCCACATAGAACCTGAAAGAGCCAAAAGGAACCTGCAAGAGCCATTCAGAGCCAAACAGAGACTGGAACAGACCCTAACATGCCAAACAGAGCCAAGCGGAAGGAAACAGAGCCAAACAGACCAAAACAGAACCACTGAGCCAAAAAGAGCAAAACAGAGACAAACCGAGCCAAGCTTGGCCAAACAGAGCCAAACCGAGCCACACCAAGCCTGTCTGAGCGAAACAGAGCCAAACAGCAGCAAAATAGGCCTAGCAGAGCCAAACAGAGCATGGCAGAACAAATAGAGCCAAGAACAGCCTGGCTGAGTCTTACAGAGCCAAACAGAGCCAACTAGAGCATGGCAGAGTCAAACAGATCCTGGCAGTACCAAACGGAGCCTGGCAGAGCCTAATAGAGCCTCACAGAGCCAAATAGAGCACAACAGAGCAGAATAGAGGCAAACAGAGCCAAAAACAGCAAAGCAGGGTCACACAGAGCCAAACAGAGCAACACAGAGGCAAACATTACCAGACGGATTGAAACAGAGCCAAATGGAGCCTCGCAGAGCCATGCACAGCTAAACAGAGCGAAACAGAGCCCAAGAGGGCCGGGCATAGACAAACAGAGCCTGGCAGAGCCAATGAGAGCAGCGCAGAGCGAAAGAGAGCCTCACAGAGCCAAACAGAGATAAACAGAGCACAACAGAGGCAAACAGAACCAAACAGAGCAAAACAGAGGCAAACAGAGCTAACCAGAGTGAAACAGAGGCAAACAGAACAAAACAGGGCCAAACAGAGGCAAACAGAGCAAAACATAGCCAAACAGAGCCAAACAGAGACAAAAAGAGCAGGACATAGCCAAATAGAGACTAACTGAGCAAAATGGAGCCAAACAGAACCAAACAGTGCCAGACAGAGCAAGACAGAGCTCGATAGAGCCCAACAGAGTCAAACAGAGCCAATGAGTGCCAAGCAGAGCATGGCACAGCCAACCTGTGCTGAGCAGAGCCACATAAATCCCAACGGAGCTACACGGAGCAAAACAAAGCAACACAAGACCAAACAGAGCATGGCAGAGCCAAACAGAACCAAAAAGAGAGTGGCAGCACCAAACAGAGCAAACTAGAGCATGGCAGATTCAAACAGATCCTGGCAGCATCAAGCAGAGCCTGGCACAGCTAAGGAGAGCCTCGCAGAACCGAAGAGAGCCTCACAAACCCAAAGAGAGCACAACAGAGCAAAACAGAGGCAAACAGAGGCAAACCAAGCAAAACAGAGTCAAACAGAGCCAAACAGAGCACAACAGCGCTATACAGAGCAAAATATAGGCAAAGAAAGCCAAACAGAGTCAAACAGAGCAAAAGAAAGCCAGAAAGAGCAAAACATAGCCAAACAGAGCCAAATAGAGCAAAGCAGAGCCAAACAGAGCTAAACAGAGCAAGACAGAGCAGAACAGATCCAATGAGTGGCAAACAGAGCATGGCACAGCCAATTTGTGCTGAACAGAGCCATAGAAAGCCCAGCAGAGCCACATGGAGCCAAGCAGATCCAAACAGAGCCAAACAGAGACAAACAAAGCCAAACAGAGCAACACAAGACCAAACAGAGCAAAACAGAACCAAACAGAACCAAAAATAGCTGAACAGAGCAAAACAGAGCGAAACTGAGTAAAACGGAGCACAACATAGCCTAACAGAGTCAAACAGAGCCTAA